>NC_092639.1:0-27500 GCF_039555335.1 Amphiura filiformis | reverse complement strand
GTTGGCATATGAATATAGATATGCCCGTGGTCGGCGAAATATTACGGTACTTGTCACACAATTAACATGATCTATTTTGTAGCAAACATGTTTGTGTTTACACGTAACGTCATCTATTTTATGTTTAAATCTTTACTTACAAATTAAACCGAAATACAGGCCACGTGTGTTTTAAACCGTCATTTCCTTCTGTTATTGAACATTTATTGTGAGTACGCCAATCCTGTCAGTCAGTTCTAACATGTAGCCGACATGCAGGCGTTTTCCTTGGGGTGGGGGCCGGGGTGGGGGCACTTCCAAAACAGACACGCAACATGTGGCATGGGATAGACCCCTTTTCCAAAGTAGCTTGTACCCATGACCAAGATTTTTGGGTTACTGGCACTTACTTATGTATATTTAGAAGTTAAAACTCAATTACTTCCTTTTGGCAATTATTAATTCGTGTTGACATACACAAAATAGGTTTAATAAGTGCAAACATGAAAGCAAAACATAAATGGAATTTGGATATCAAGGACTGATTCAAATCAATTTTCAATGATGTAAAGCACGTGCAATTAACAGTAAATTATCTTAAAAACCATTTCAAATAAATTTCGGAAATTTACGTGATTTTGGTTTTTTTTGCCTCAAAACTGGAGGAGGGGGCAAGAAAAATATTTGGGCGGAAATCCCCCCTTGCCCCCCCGTAGCGCCGCCACTGCAATAATTTGAAACAAACTTTTCAAGTTCGAGAAATCATAAATACCCTGATGCAACAAAATCAGATTTGGTCTGCATACAATGTTTTCCGTACAAAAACATATAGGGGCTGTACAATGATCATGAGCCCTGGTGGGAGAGTAAAATAAAAAGGGCAAGATATATTTGGCAAGTCCGGGGAGGGGGGGGGGGGAGCAAACGATTTTTGGCAGACTGAGAGGAGGCAAGCATTTTATGGTACGGAATTTGAAAATTAAACCCCAGCTCATAATTATTATTGTACAGCTTTCGTGTGGGTATAATTTGACACGTAGGAGCTCGTAGGCCTATTTGTATTATTTGCTGAAACATATACTGAGATATGTTTACAGAGTGTGCCAAAATAAAAGCAGTACCAATTAATGAAATAGTAGGCCTATATCTTAAAATGTGTTTGAAAAGTCATTCAGTGGTTGCATAATGTAAATGCCACATAGCTATCATTTTGAAGCTTGATCTCATTTTGATAGATATATATAAAAGATATGATCTCGCAATGTAAAATGGTTGCAAAATCGCAAAATTTATCCTGCAACCATTTTTTACATTCAAAATCATATTTTTAACTGTTTATCAAATGAGCTCTGCTTTTTGCAGCTTGAATTAAAAAATGCAGCCTCACTATAAATGAAAACACTTGATTGTGAAAACATTTTAATTATCCCCACATATACGTAAGGGCACCGTATTCTTGGAAAAATCGATTATATTAAGCCTGCGAAATTCCCAAATTCAACTGAAACTTTAACGTAATTCATACGTTTCCTAATATTTTAACCGGAGATTTTACACTTTAATAATAACGATCTCATTGGGGCAATGAAACATGTTTCAAAAACTCAAGTATGGACTGTGTACATGTAGAAAAAATAATGTCTGCACTGAATGTTTATCTAACGTTGAAGCTAGTATGGGTTTTATGCAGCAGGCATGCTATGCATACAGACCACAGATAGGCCTACACAGACCAAAAAGTTCCCCGGTCAGGGTCGCGTATTATGTAATATTACTAGCTTCATGGTATGATCATGATGATGACTACTATGCTTACTATCAATGTCTTGGATGCTAAATACGGTTAAATTTATGAAGCATTTATATTTGTGCAAATTTATGCTTTGGAAACAAAAACTTCCAAAATGCAGACAATTATAATTTCCTTTCCTTGAAGCCTATTTAAATGTTGGGCAATTAATGAACACAAAGTAATACTTGAAATTTTAATAATAATAAAATAACAAGGGCCTAGATAATAACTTCATAATATTTATATTTAACATTTTAAAGAAAGGAGCAAAACACATTTCGTTTCGTTCTATTATAATTAATTAATGTTGATTTCTTAATAGTTTATCAATTAATCAATATTAATTATTCATTATTCACTGCATTGATTAAAATCGGTGTGTGAGTTTCAGTGAAATATCTGTAATAAAAAATCCCAAGATGCTAGCTAGCTATTTAGCACAAAGAAAAAAAAGAAATTATAGAAAACGACCCAAATCCTCTCAGTGCAAATTACAAACAGGTAGGCGTATATTTCAGGTATAATTCATTAAATGCCATAGCAGTAAAAACTGAATTGCGACACAATTAACAATTTACGAACATCAAAATTTACACATTAATTAAGATCAAAATTATATATCTATGCACAATTTCAAGTTATTTTTTAATATTACTACATCAAAAACATGTTTAGATAAAACAAAATTTATAAAGAAGTCAAAGATAAAACAGTAGTGCACTGGTAGTGAAGCTAAATTATTGCACAAAAACATTCTATATTAACTGGAAAGATAAATTGCACATTGTTTTGGATGAGTGAAATTTATAGAACATATACAAGCTAAAAGGCACTTAATTAAAAGTTTAAAAAGACACTAAAGAAAATGATACAAGCAGCTAGCACATAAAAATGAAGTATAAAGGAGGGTAGCTCATTTATTGAATTGTGCTCGAATTTTGTGCATAAAATAAAAATTATAATGGGCTGTGCAATAATTATAATCCCCGGGGGTGGGTAAAATTGGGGGTGGGGTGGGAATTTGCTGGCCAGCCACATTCATGGGCGCCTTTTAAATAAAACACTCTAAAAGGCTTAGTAAAAACTGTACGGAAACACTTCAATATGCAAATATTTAGACCATTTAAGGTTTTCAGAATCAATCCTGTCAGTCGGTTCTAACACTTAGGTGACATGCAGGCCTTTTCACCGGGGGGGTACTTCCATAACAGGTACGCACCATTTGCCTTGGGATATACATGTACCTCCGTTTTCAAACCGGCTTGTAGACAATGGCCCTATTTATTGTGTTACTGTCCAACCTATTTTTAATATCCAATTTCCCATTAATAACTTTACGTTCATAATGACCCCTTTTTATTTACTGCTACCCAATGATTCCAATGACCCCCTTCCAAATGTCGTGCTGACATACACAAAATTAGGGCATTAAGTACAATCATGAAAGCACAAAATAAATGGAAATTTAATATCAAAGACTGATTGAAATCAATTTTCAAAGATATTAAACCCGTGCAATTAATAGCGAAATATCTTACAAACTGCTATTTTCTTTGACATTATTCGTTTCCCAGCAAACACAAAAACGTTTTTAAAACGTTTTGAATAAGTTATATTTTGGCTTTTGGTGTAGGTAAAATGTCGGGTTATAAAAAGGTCATGATAACATTTAAAAACGTTTTGTATGAAAACACACTACAACAATATTTTTAAATCTTTAAAAAAAATGTTATTGTAAACTATTTTTGAAAACAGTTTTGCCAAATATTGTGTCAATACTTAAATAACATTATGTTAAAATATTTGAACCCAGCAAACATAGAAATGTTCTTAAAATGTTTTTTCAAAACCTTTTAAAAACATTTAAATGTCGGGTTATATAAAGGTCATGAAAACGTTTTTAAAACGTTAATGAAAATATTTTGGGCAAACATTTTACACAAAATATTTTTTCAACCCCAAAATTACATTTTGTTTAGAATGTTTTGTATCAAGTTTTCAAGAATGTTTTTGGAATGTTATTAAAAAGTTTTTATACCCTTTATATAACCCGACATTTAAACGTTTTCTGTGAAACATTTTTGTTTGCTGAGCAGTAGATTATCAAAAAATGTTTTTTAAGGTTATGAACTGTTTTATACTCTTAATATACCCTTTATATAACCCGACATTTAAACGTTTTCTGACAACCTTTTATAACCTTTTGCGATGATGTCGAAAACGTTTTGTGTTTGCTGGGTTCAAATAAGAAAACTTTTTATAATTATATCTGGAAAATCAAGTTCAATTGATGCATTCACAATGTCGACTTCAAATCCAATGTCATGTATAATTTCCAGCTACATTTAAGTTAGTTAGGCCTAGGTCATTGAGCACGGTGTATTTCATCCTGGTAAATTTATAAGGCATTCGTACGCTATTTCAAAAGGATCGTATGCACTGTTGCATGAGTAACTTTTCTAACTACAGTTCGTTCACGTACGTCATGCATACGCCATCGTCAGTATTATCGTATGTAGATATGTTCCAACACACACTCGTCACAGCATCGAGGAACATGTCGATCTGCGCCAATTTATTGTCACCCAGGATTTTTTGAATTGTTGTAGCATGCTTGTACGGTTCGCATACGTCATTGTTCTATGTAGTTTATTCTTCATCGTGCAAAACTCATTAGGAGTAAATGGACGCCACTAATGGACGTGAGTATGTTACAAAGTTGATGTGCGTTTTTGTAAGTCATGCAAACGACATCCCTCAATATTGACGTATGTAGGTAGCTTCAACCTGAGTACCACACAACCTGCCGCTAAGGCTGTATCAAATTAATGTTTTGGTTCTTGTCCAGAAGCTTTTAATGAATTGATGAGGGGGGAGGTATGTTTGTTTGTTTTTTGTTTGTTGGTTTTTCAATGTAAAATTAATTAACATTGTTAGTAGTTCTCGGTGAGTCTTTTTTAATAGTACTCGATCGAGGAAAGAGGAGACCCTTTTCCTTTTCAAATGTAATATTCTGTATACACCCCTAGGTTACCACAAAAAGTCAACTGATCTATGTTCGCTAATAAACTTATTTATATGTATAAAGTATTCATTCTAAATGATAAAATTAGTTGCAAAATCTGGTAAAATTAATAACAATAAATCTGACAAATCCCAGAAATTAAGGAGGGATAGGATAAGAACCAAAACATTATTTATTTCAGCCTAATATAATTATTGTGAGATAAAGAGAATGAATGGTAGTCTTACTATTTGCCAGGCTAACAAGTATTTTAATAACCATGATAACGAATACTCATATACTCAAATGGATCAATATTTGGCACCTCACGATAAAGCCCCAAACTCTGATACTGTAGAGAATACAGGATGTGTATATGTATAAGAATGACTTACTTGACAAGTTTTAATAGTTCTTTTCAAAACGTTGTTTTGACTTTAAGATTTTTGTTATCTAAAACTTCTATTAAGGGAAAGGGTAAACCATAATTTTTTTTTATCATTTTACAAAAACGCACGTCATTTTGAAAATTGTTCTATTGCATTTTATGGAACATATACTGTATTTACTATATTTTAAAAACCAGGTACCCAATGGCCCCTTTTTATTTCCTACTACCTAATGACCCCTCCCTTTTTTTTAATTTCAAAATGTCAAGTACCCGATGATGTTTTCCTCGATAAATAATGGATTTTTGTTGCACGTTGGGACTTATTTAGGTATGTTTACGAACGAGTTTTTACTCAATGACCCCTTTTGACAATTATGTATAGTATATAATGTAAACTACACACAGATTTTGTACCCAATGACCTCGATTTTACAATTTGTTGCCCCCATGGACACACTTTTTTTTAAAGTTTCATACCGAATTAAAATCAGACACACATGCATCATGCCCCCAATGACATTGACCCCTAGAAAAGTGCCCACTTTGCACTGTGGGAAAATCTACCCCCTGTTTGCTATCGTCAGTAGATAGCAACATTGTTAATTCGTGCTGACACGCACAAAAATAATGTAATTAGTGCACCCATGAAAGCAGAAAATAAATGGAAATTTAATATCAAAGACTGATTGAAATCAATTTTCAAAGATATAAAGTCCGTGCAAATTAATAGCAAATTATCTTAAAAACTGCTATTTTCTTTTACATTATTCATGCATTTCAAACAAGAAAACTTTTTATAATCATATCTGCAAAATCAAGTTCAAATGATGCATTTACAAGGTCGACTTCAAATTCAATGTCATGTATGTTTAGATGAATATTTTCTTCAAACTTACTCAAATAATGTACTCTTTGTTATTGTTGGCATATAAATATAGGTATGCACGTGGTTGTCGGAATATTACGGGTTCTATTTTGTAGCAAACACGTTTGGGTTTACGCGTAACGTCATCTATTTTATGTTTAAATCTTTACTTACACATTAAACGAAATACAGGCCACGTGTTTTTAAAACCGCAATTCCCTTCTGTTATTGAGCATTTAGTGTAAGTACGCCAATCCTGTCAGTCAGTTCTAACACATAGCCGTCATGCATGCGTTTTCCTTCGGGTGGGGGCACTTCCAAAACGAACACACAACATGTGCCTTGGGATAGACCCCCTTTTCCAAAGTGGCTTGTACCCAATGACCACGATTATTGTGTTACCTATTCCTCAAATGAGCCATATAAATAAACCTTTAGCATTTATTGTGAGTACGCCAATCCTGACAGTCAGTTCTAACACGTAGCCGACATCCAGGCGTTTCCCTGGGGGGGTGGGGACACTTCCAAAACGGACACGCAACATGTGCCTTGGGATAGACCCCTTTTCCAACGTGGCATGTACCCAATGCCCACAATTTTTGTGTTACTGGCCTACCTATTCCTCAAATGAGCCATATAAATAAATCGGGATACTCAATGACCCTCTTTTCTTCTTTCCTGCTACCCAATGGCCGCTCTTTTTATTTCAAAATGTCAAGTACCCAATGACGCATATTTTCAGTTGGTATTTGTGTTATTCTCGAGAAATAATGTTTTATTTTGTTGCACGTTGGGACTTACTTATGTATGTGTAGAAGTTAAAACTCAATGACTTCCTTTTGGCAATTATGGATATTACATAATGTGACCTATACACAGATTATGTACCCAATGACCTCGATTTTACATTTGTTACCCCAATGGCTCCCCCTTTTAAAGTTTCATACCGTGAGACCTCAGTTTTATTCAAACTGTGCTGAATGACCCCATATTTTTGTAAATGTACATTTTACCTGAACCCCCACCCCCATACACACCGGTAGGCCTATAGATGTGACCGTCTATTGCGAATCATATGTGTTCAAATCACAAGTTTTTTAGACCTTTGTGCTAAAAATGACAATTACACGTTAATAATAATTATTTGTTTAAATTTAAGGTGTTTACCGGATTTGATCAGGTTGAATAGAAATATTGTTGAGTACTTTACAACACCAACACCTAACATGTTTGCCTATGTTTGGAAATATTGATCCTTGACATATTTGGGTGATAAAACATTTATTTGGACAAAATAAAGGCGTAAATGGTTGAATATGATTCAAATCGAATCAAATTTATGCGAAAAGCTAAACGTTACTAGATATGAGTTGGTCAAAATTAGACACACATGCATCACTTTTCACCCCTATGATATGGACCCCTTGAAATGTGCCCACCCTGCACTGTAGTAAAGTCCACCCTGGCCCTATGTGAAGAATATAATCCACAATGAACAACATAAAGCGAAAAGGTGCGTTTTGCATGCAAGTGTTCTGCTACATTTTAAACATGTACATCGAAATTAAAAATTTGAAGAAAAAAAAGCAAAACCAACCAAAAAACAGGACATACCTGTTTGCTATCTTCAGTAGATAGCAACATTATTAATGTTGACATACACAAAATAAGTTTGATAAGTGCAAGCATGAAAGCACAAAATAAATAGAATTTGATATCAAGGACTGACTGATATCAATTTTCAATGATATCAATCAGAGCAATTAACAGCAAATTATCTTAAAAACTTCTATTTTCTTTTACATTAATCATATCAAATAAGAAAACTTTTTTAATTATAATGTGTAAAATCAAGTTCAAGTTTATGCATTCACTTCAAATCCAATGCCATGTATGTTTAGATGAATATTTTCTTCAAACTTACTCAAAAATGTACTATTTGTTATTGTTGGCATATAAATATAGGTATGCACGTGGTCGTCGGAACATTACGGTACTTGTCACACAATTAACATGATCTATTTTGTAGCAAACATTTTTGGGTTTACGCGTAACGTCATCTATTTTATGTTTAAATCTTTACTTACACATTAAACCGAAATACAGGCCACGTGTGTTTTAAACCGTCACTCCCTTCTGTTATTGAGCATTTATTGTGAGTACGCCAATCCTGACAGTCAGTTCTAACACGTAGCCGACATCCAGGCGTTTCCCTGGGGGGTAGGGACACTTCCAAAACGGACACGCAACATGTGCCTTGGGATAGACCCCTTTTCCAAAGTGGCATGTACCCAATGCCCACAATTTTTGTGTTACTGGCCTACCTATTCCTCCAATGAGCCATATAAATAAATCAGGATACTCAATGACCCTCTTTTCTTCTTTCCTGCTACCCAATGACCGCTCTTTTTATTTCAAAATGTCAAGTAATCATTGACGCATATTTTCAGGTGGTATTTGTGTTATTCTCGAGAAATAATGTTTTATTTTGTTGCACGTTGGCACTTACTTATGTATGTGTAGAAGTTAAAACTCAATGACTTCCTTTTGGCAATTATGGATATTACATAATGTGACCTATACACAGATTTTGTACCCAATGACCTCGATTTTACATTTGTTACCCCAATGGCTCCCCCCCTTAAAGTTTCATACCGTGAGACCTCAGTTTTATTCAAACTGTGCTGAATGACCCCATATTTTTTTTTTTTTATTTTTTACCTGAACCCACAACCCCCATACACACCGGTAGTCCTATAGATGTGACTGTCTATTGCGTATCATTTGTGTTCAAATCGCAAGTTTTTAGAACTTTGTGCTAAAAATGGCAATTACACGTTAATAATAATTATTTGTTTAAATTTAAGGTGTTTACCGGATTTGATCAGGTTGAATAGAGGAATTGTTGAGTACTTTACAACACCAAAACCTAACATGTTTGCCTATGTTTGGAAATATTGATCCTTGGACATATTTGGGTGATAAAACATTTATTTGGACAAAATAAAGGCGTAATGGTTGAATATGATTCAAATCGAATCAAATTTATGCGAAAAGCTAAAAGTTACTAGATATGAGTTGGCCAAAATTAGACACACATGCATCACTTTTCACCCCTATGACATGGACCCCTTGAAATGTGCCCACCCTGCACTGTAGTAAAGTCCACCCTGGCCCTATGTGAAGAATATAATCCACAATGAACAACATAAAGCGAAAAGGTGCGTTTTGCATGCAAGTGTTCTGCTACATTTTAAACATGTACAACGAAAATAAAAAATTTGAAGAAAAAGCAAAACCAACCAAAAACAGGACATACCTGTTTGCTATCTTCAGTAGATAGCAACATTATTAATGTTGACATACACAAAATAAGTTTAATAAGTGCAAGCATGAAAGCACAAAATAAATAGAATTTGATATCAAGGACTGACTGATATCAATTTTCAATGATATCAATCAGAGCAATTAACAGCAAATGATCTTAAAACTTCTATTTTCTTTTACATTAATCATATCAAATAAGAAAACTTTTTAATTATAATGTGGAAAATCAAGTTCAAGTTTATGCATTCACTTCAAATCCAATGCCATGTATGTTTAGATGAATATTTTCTTCAAACTTCCTCAAAAATGTACTATTTGTTATTGTTGGCATATAAATATAGGTATGCACGTGGTCGTCGGAACATTACGGTACTTGTCACACAATTAACATGATCTATTTTGTAGCAAACATTTTTGGGTTTACGCGTAACGTCATCTATTTTATGTTTATATCTTTACTTACACATTAAACCGAAATACAGGCCACGTGTATTTTAAACCGTCATTCCGTTCTGTTATTGAGCATTTATTGTGAGTACGCCAATCCTGACAGTCAGTTCTAACACGTAGCCGACATCCAGGCGTTTCCCTGGGGGGTGGGGACACTTCCAAAACGGACACGCAACATGTGTCTTGGGATAGACCCCTTTTCCAAAGTGGCATGTACACAATGCCCACAATTTTTGTGTTACTGGCCTACCTATTCCTCAAATGAGCCATATAAATAAATCAGGATACTCAATGACCCTCTTTTCTTCTTTCCTGCTACCCAATGACCGCTCTTTTTATTTCAAAATGTCAAGTACCCATTGACGCATATTTTAGGTGGTATTTGTGTTATTCTCGAGAAATAATGTTTTATTTTGTTGCACGTTGGCACTTACTTATGTATGTGTAGAAGTTAAAACTCAATGACTTCCTTTTGGCAATTATGGATATTAGATAATGTGACCTATACACAGATTTTGTACCCAATGACTTCGATTTTACATTTGTTACCCCAATGGCTCCCCCTTTTAAAGTTTCATAACGTGAGACCTCAGTTTTATTCAAACTGTGCTGAATGACCCCATATTTTTATAAATGTACATTTTACCTGAACCCCCACCCCCATACACACCGGTAGGCCTATAGATGTGACCGTCTATTGCGAATCATATGTGTTCAAATCGCAAGTTTTTTTAGAACTTTGTGCTAAAAAATGACAATTACACGTTAATAATAATTATTTGTTTAAATTTAAGGTGTTTACCGGATTTGATCAGGTTGAATAGAGGAATTGTTGAGTACTTTACAACACCAAAACCTTACATGTTTGCCTATGTTTGGAAATATTGATCCTTGGACATATTTGGGTGATAAAACATTTATTTGGACAAAATAAAGGCGTAAATGGTTGAATATGATTCAAATCGAATCAAATTTATGCGAAAAGCTAAAAGTTACTAGATATGAGTTGGTCAAAATTAGGAACACATGCATCACTTTTTCCCCCTATGACATGGACCCCTTGAAATGTGCCCACCCTGCACTGTAGTAATGTCCACCCCTGGCCCTATGTGAAGAATATAATCCACAATGAACAACATAAAGCGAAAAGGTGCGTTTTGCATGCAAGTGTTCTGCTACATTTTAAACATGTACATCGAAATTAAAAAATTTGAAGAAAAAGCAAAAAAAAAAAAAAAACAGGACATACCTGTTTGCTATCTTCAGTAGATAGCAACATTATTAATGTTGACATACACAAAATAAGTTTAATAAGTGCAAGCATGAAAGCACAAAATAAATAGAATTTGATATCAAGGACTGACTGATATCAATTTTCAATGATATCAATCAGAGCAATTAACAGCAAATTATCTTAAAAACTTCTATTTTCTTTTACATTAATCATATCAAATAAGAAAACTTTTTAATTATAATGTGGAAAATCAAGTTCAAGTTTATGCATTCACTTCAATTCCAATGCCATGTATGTTTAGATGAATATTTTCTTCAAACTTACTCAAAAAAATGTACTATTTGTTATTGTTGGCATATAAATATAGGTATGCACGTGGTCGTCGGAACATTACGGTACTTGTCACACAATTAACATGATCTATTTTGTAGCAAACATTTTTTTTTTTTTTTGTAACGTCATCTATTTTATGTTTAAATCTTTACTTACACATTAAACCGAAATACAGGCCACGTGTGTTTTAAACCGTCACTCCCTTCTGTTATTGAGCATTTATTGTGAGTACGCCAATCCTGACAGTCAGTTCTAACACGTAGCCGACATCCAGGCGTTTCCCTGGGGGGTAGGGACACTTCCAAAACGGACACGCAACATGTGCCTTGGGATAGACCCCTTTTCCAAAGTGGCATGTACCCAATGCCCACAATTTTGTGTTACTGGCCTACCTATTCCTCCAATAAGCCATATAAATAAATCAGGATACTCAATGACCCTCTTTTCTTCTCTCCTGCTACCCAATGACCGCTCTTTTTATTTCAAAATGTCAAGTACCCATTGACGCATATTTTCAGGTGGTATTTGTGTTATTCTCGAGAAATAATGTTTTATTTTGTTGCACGTTGGCACTTACTTATGTATGTGTAGAAGTTAAAACTCAATGACTTCCTTTTTGCAATTATGGATATTACATAATGTGACCTATACATAGATTTTGTACCCAATGACCTCGATTTTACATTTGTTACCCCAATGGCTCCCCCTTTTAAAGTTTCATACCGTGAGACCTCAGTTTTATTCAAACTGTGCTGAATGACCCCATATTTTTTAAACTGTACATTTTACCTGAACCCCACCCCCATACACACCGGTAGGCCTATAGATGTGACCGTCTATTGCGAATCATATGTGTTCAAATCGCAAGTTTTTAGAACTTTGTGCTAAAAATGGCAATTACACGTTAATAATAATTATTTGTTTAAATTTAAGGTGTTTACCGGATTTGATCAGGTTGAATAGAGGAATTGTTGAGTACTTTACAACACCAAAACCTAACATGTTTGCCTATGTTTGGAAATATTGATCCTTGGACATATTTGGGTGATAAAACATTTATTTGGACAAAATAAAGGCGTAAATGGTTGAATAAGATTCAAATCGAATCAAATTTATGCGAAAAGCTAAAAGTTACTAGATATGAGTTGGCCAAAATTAGACACACATGCATCACTTTTCACCCCTATGACATGGACCCCTTGAAATGTGCCCACCCTGCACTGTAGTAAAGTCCACCCCTGGCCCTATGTGAAGAATATAATCCACAATGAACAACATAAGTCGAAAAGGTGCGTTTTGCATGCAAGTGTTCTGCTACATTTTAAACATGTACATCGAAATTAAAAAATTTGAAGAAAAAGCAAAACCAACCAAAAAACAGGACATACCTGTTTGCTATCTTCAGTAGATAGCAACATTATTAATGTTGACATACACAAAATAAGTTTAATAAGTGCAAGCATGAAAGTACAAAATAAATAGAATTTGGATATCAAGGACTGACTGATATCAATTTTCAATGATATCAATCAGAGCAATTAACAGCAAATGATCTTAAAAACTTCTATTTTCTTTTACATTAATCATATCAAATAAGAAGACTTTTTTAATTATAATGTGGAAAATCAAGTTCAAGTTTATGCATTCACTTCAAATTCAATGCCGTGTATGTTTAGATGAATATTTTCTTCAAACTTCCTCAAAAAATGTACTATTTGTTATTGTTGGCATATAAATATAGGTATGCACGTGGTCGTCGGAACATTACGGTACTTGTCACACAATTAACATGATCTATTTTGTAGCAAACATTTTTGGGTTTACGCGTAACGTCATCTATTTTATGTTTATATCTTTACTTACACATTAAACCGAAATACAGGCCACGTGTATTTTAAACCGTCATTCCCTTCTGTTATTGAGCATTTATTGTGAGTACGCCAATCCTGACAGTCAGTTCTAACACGTAGCCGACATCCAGGCGTTTCCCTGGGGGGTGGGGACACTTCCAAAACGGACACGCAACATGTGTCTTGGGATAGACCCCTTTTCCAAAGTGGCATGTACCCAATGCCCACAATTTTTGTGTTACTGGCCTACCTATTCCTCAAATGAGCCATATAAATAAATCAGGATACTCAATGACCCTCTTTTCTTCTTTCCTGCTACCCAATGACCGCTCTTTTTTTTTTTTTTTTTTTTTTTTACCCATTGACGCATATTTTTAGGTGGTATTTGTGTTATTCTCGAGAAATAATGTTTTATTTTGTTGCACGTTGGCACTTACTTATGTATGTGTAGAAGTTAAAACTCAATGACTTCCTTTTGGCAATTATGGATATTAGATAATGTGACCTATACACAGATTTTGTACCCAATGACTTCGATTTTACATTTGTTACCCCAATGGCTCCCCCTTTTAAAGTTTCATACCGTGAGACCTCAGTTTTATTCAAACTGTGCTGAATGACCCCATATTTTTATAAATGTACATTTTACCTGAACCCCCACCCCCATACACACCGGTAGGCCTATAGATGTGACCGTCTATTGCGAATCATATGTGTTCAAATCGCAAGTTTATTAGAACTTTGTGCTAAAAATGACAATTACACGTTAATAATAATTATTTGTTTAAATTTAAGGTGTTTACCGGATTTGATCAGGTTGAATAGAGGAATTGTTGAGTACTTTACAACACCAAAACCTTACATGTTTGCCTATGTTTGGAAATATTGATCCTTGGACATATTTGGGTGATAAAACATTTATTTGGACAAAATAAAGGCGTAAATGGTTGAATATGATTCAAATCGAATCAAATTTATGCGAAAAGCTAAAAGTTACTAGATATGAGTTGGTCAAAATTAGACACACATGCATCACTTTTCCCCCTATGACATGGACCCCTTGAAATGTGCCCACCCTGCACTGTAGTAATGTCCACCCCTGGCCCTATGTGAAGAATATAATCCACAATGAACAACATAAAGCGAAAAGGTGCGTTTTGCATGCAAGTGTTCTGCTACATTTTAAACATGTACATCGAAATTAAAAATTTGAAGAAAAAGCAAAACCAACCAAAAACAGGACATACCTGTTTGCTATCTTCAGTAGATAGCAACATTATTAATGTTGACATACACAAAATAAGTTTAATAAGTGCAAGCATGAAAGCACAAAATAAATAGAATTTGATATCAAGGACTGACTGATATCAATTTTCAATGATATCAATCAGAGCAATTAACAGCAAATTATCTTAAAAACTTCTATTTTCTTTTACATTAATCATATCAAATAAGAAAACTTTTTTCATTATAATGTGGAAAATCAAGTTCAAGTTTATGCATTCACTTCAAATCCAATGCCATGTATGTTTAGATGAATATTTTCTTCAAAAAAAAAAAAAAATGTACTATTTGTTATTGTTGGCATATAAATATAGGTATGCACGTGGTCGTCGGAACATTACGGTACTTGTCACACAATTAACATGATCTATTTTGTAGCAAACATTTTTGGGTTTACGCGTAACGTCATCTATTTTATGTTTAAATCTTTACTTACACATTAAACCGAAATACAGGCCACGTGTGTTTTAAACCGTCACTCCCTTCTGTTATTGAGCATTTATTGTGAGTACGCCAATCCTGACAGTCAGTTCTAACACGTAGCCGACATCCAGGCGTTTCCCTGGGGGGTGGGGACACTTCCAAAACGGACACGCAACATGTGCCTTGGGATAGACCCCTTTTCCAAAGTGGCATGTACCCAATGCCCACAATTTTTGTGTTACTGGCCTACCTATTCCTCCAATGAGCCATATAAATAAATCAGGATACTCAATGACCCTCTTTTCTTCTCTCCTGCTACCCAATGACCGCTCTTTTTATTTCAAAATGTCAAGTACCCATTGACGCATATTTTCAGGTGGTATTTGTGTTATTCTCGAGAAATAATGTTTTATTTTGTTGCACGTTGGCACTTACTTATGTATGTGTAGAAGTTAAAACTCAATGACTTCCTTTTGGCAATTATGGATATTACATAATGTGACCTATACATAGATTTTGTACCCAATGACCTCGATTTTACATTTGTTACCCCAATGGCTCCCCTTTAAAGTTTCATACTGTGAGACCTCAGTTTTATTCAAACTGTGCTGAATGACCCCATATTTTTTTGCAACTGTACATTTTACCTGAACCCCCACCCCATACACACCGGTAGGCCTATAGATGTGACCGTCTATTGCGAATCATATGTGTTCAAATCGCAAGTTTTTAGAACTTTGTGCTAAAAATGGCAATTACACGTTAATAATAATTATTTGTTTAAATTTAAGGTGTTTACCGGATTTGATCAGGTTGAATAGAGGAATTGTTGAGTACTTTACAACACCAAAACCTAACATGTTTGCCTATGTTTGGAAATATTGATCCTTGGACATATTTGGGTGATAAAACATTTATTTGGACAAAATAAAGGCGTAAATGGTTGAATATGATTCAAATCGAATCAAATTTATGCGAAAAGCTCAAAGTTACTAGATATGAGTTGGCCAAAATTAGACACACATGCATCACTTTTCACCCCTATGACATGGACCCCTTGAAATGTGCCCACCCTGCACTGTAGTAAAGTCCACCCCTGGCCCTATGTGAAGAATATAATCCACAATGAACAACATAAAGCGAAAAGGTGCGTTTTGCATGCAAGTGTTCTGCTACATTTTAAACATGTACATCGAAATTAAAAAATTTGAAGAAAAAGCAAAACCAACCAAAAAACAGGACATACCTGTTTGCTATCTTCAGTAGATAGCAACATTATTAATGTTGACATACACAAAATAAGTTTAATAAGTGCAAGCATGAAAGCACAAAATAAATAGAATTTGATATCAAGGACTGACTGATATCAATTTTCAATGATATCAATCAGAGCAATTAACAGCAAATGATCTTAAAACTTCTATTTTCTTTTACATTAATCATATCAAATAAGAAGACTTTTTTAATTATAATGTGGAAAATCAAGTTCAAGTTTATGCATTCACTTCAAATTCAATGCCGTGTATGTTTAGATGAATATTTTCTTCAAACTTCCTCAAAAAATGTACTATTTGTTATTGTTGGCATATAAATATAGGTATGCACGTGGTCGTCGGAACATTACGGTACTTGTCACACAATTAACATGATCTATTTTGTAGCAAACATTTTTGGGTTTACGCGTAACGTCATCTATTTTATGTTTATATCTTTACTTACACATTAAACCGAAATACAGGCCAAGTGTATTTTAAACCGTCATTCCCTTCTGTTATTGAGAATTTATTGTGAGTACGCCAATCCTGACAGTCAGTTCTAACACGTAGCCGACATCCAGGCGTTTCCCTGGGGGTGGGGACACTTCCAAAACGGACACGCAACATGTGCCTTGGGATAGATCCCTTTTCCAAAGTGGCATGTACCCAATGCCCACAATTTTTGTGTTACTGGCCTACCTATTCCTCAAATGAGCCATATAAATAAATCAGGATACTCAATGACCCTCTTTTCTTCTTTCCTGCTACCCAATGACCGCTCTTTTTATTTCAAAATGTCAAGTACCCATTGACGCATATTTTCAGGTGGTATTTGTGTTATTCTAGAGAACTAATGTTTTATTTTGTTGCACGTTGGCACTTACTTATGTATGTGTAGAAGTTAAAACTCAATGACTTCCTTTTGGCAATTATGGATATTACATACTTTGACCTATACACAGATTTTGTACCCAATGACCTCGATTTTACATTTGTTACCCCAATGGCTCCCCCTTTTAAAGTTTCATACCGTGAGACCTCAGTTTTATTCAAACTGTGCTGAATGACCCCATATTTTTATAAATGTACATTTTACCTGAACCCCACCCCCATACACACACCGGTAGGCCTATAGATGTGACCGTCTATTGCGAATCATATGTGTTCAAATCGCAAGTTTTTTAGAACTTTGTGCTAAAAATGACAATTACACGTTAATAATAATTATTTGTTTAAATTTAAGGTGTTTACCGGATTTGATCAGGTTGAATAGAGGAATTGTTGAGTACTTTACAACACCAAAACCTTACATGTTTGCCTATGTTTGGAAATATTGATCCTTGGACATATTTGGGTGATAAAACATTTATTTGGACAAAATAAAGGCGTAAATGGTTGAATATGATTCAAATCGAATCAAATTTATGCGAAAAGCTAAAAGTTACTAGATATGAGTTGGTCAAAATTAGACACACATGCATCACTTTTCACCCCTATGACATGGACCCCTTGAAATGTGCCCACCCTGCACTGTAGTAAAGTCCACCCCTGGCCCTATGTGAAGAATATAATCAACAATGAACAACATAAAGCGAAAAGGTGCGTTTTGCATGCAAGTGTTCTGCTACATTTTAAACATGTACATCGAAATTAAAAAATTTGAAGAAAAAGCAAAACCAACCAAAAAACAGGACATACCTGTTTGCTATCTTCAGTAGATAGCAACATTATTAATGTTGACATACACAAAATAAGTTTAATAAGTGCAAGCATGAAAGCACAAAATAAATAGAATTAGGATATCAAGGACTGACTGATATCAATTTTCAATGATATCAATCAGAGCAATTAACAGCAAATTATCTTAAAAACTTCTATTTTCTTTTACATTAATCATATCAAATAAGAAAACTTTTTTAATTATAATGTGGAAAATCAAGTTCAAGTTTATGCATTCACTTCAAATCCAATGCCATGTATGTTTAGATGAATATTTTCTTCAAACTTACTCAAAAAATGTACAATTTGTTATTGTTGGCATATAAATATAGGTATGCACGTGGTCGTCGGAACATTACAGTACTTGTCACACAATTAACATGATCTATTTTGTAGCAAACATTTTTGGGTTTACGCGTAACGTCATCTATTTTATGTTTAAATCTTTACTTACACATTAAACCGAAATACAGGCCACGTGTGTTTTAAACCGTCATTCCTTCTGTTATTGAGCATTTATTGTGAGTACGCCAATCCTGACAGTCAGTTCTAACACGTAGCCGACATCCAGGCGTTTCCCTGGGGGAGGAGGGACACTTCCAAAACGGACACGCAACATGTGCCTTGGGATAGACCCTTTTCCAAAGTGGCATGTACCCAATGCCCACAATTTTTGTGTTACTGGCCTACCTATTCCTCAAATGAGCCATATAAATAAATCAGGATACTCAATGACCCTCTTTTCTTCTTTCCTGCTACCCAATGACCGCTCTTTTTATTTCAAAATGTCAAGTACCCATTGACGCATATTTTCAGGTGGTATTTGTGTTATTCTCGAGAAATAATGTTTTATTTTGTTGCACGTTGGCACTTACTTATGTATGTGTAGAAGTTAAAACTCAATGACTTCCTTTTGGCAATTATGGATATTACATAATGTGACCTATACACAGATTGTGTACCCAATGACCTCGATTTTACATTTGTTACCCCAATGGCTCCCCCTTTTAAAGTTTCATACCGTGAGACCTCAGTTTTATTCAAACTGTGCTGAATGACCCCATGTTTTTGTAAATGTACATTTTACCTGAACCCCCACCCCCATACACACCGGTAGGCCTATAGATGTGACCGTCTATTGCGAATCATATGTGTTCAAATCGCAAGTTTTTTTAGAACTTTGTGCTAAAAAATGACAATTACACGTTAATAATAATTATTTGTTTAAATTTAAGGTGTTTACCGGATTTGATCAGGTTGAATAGAGGAATTGTTGAGTACTTTACAACACCAAAACCTAACATGTTTGCCTATGTTTGGAAATATTGATCCTTGGACATATTTGGGTGATAAAACATTTATTTGGACAAAATAAAGGCGTAAATGGTTGAATATGATTCAAATCGAATCAAATTTATGCGAAAAGCTAAAAGTTACTAGATATGAGTTGGTCAAAATTAGACACACATGCATCACTTTTCACCCCTATGACATGGACCCCTTGAAATGTGCCCACCCTGCACTGTAGTAAAGTCCACCCCTGGCCCTATGTGAAGAATATAATCCACAATGAACAACATAAAGCGAAAAGGTGCGTTTTGCATGCAAATGTTCTGCTACATTTTAAACATGTACATCGAAATTAAAAAAATTGAAGAAAAAGCAAAACCAACCAAAAAACAGGACATACCTGTTTGCTATCTTCAGTAGATAGCAACATTATTAATGTTGACATACACAAAATAAGTTTAATAAGTGCAAGCATGAAAGCACAAAATAAATAGAATTTGGATATCAAGGACTGACTGATATCAATTTTCAATGATATCAATCAGAGCAATTAACAGCAAATTATCTTAAAACTTCTATTTTCTTTTACATTAATCATATCAAATAAGAAAACTTTTTAAATTATAATGTGGAAAATCAAGTTCAAGTTTATGCATTCACTTCAAATCCAATGCCATGTATGTTTAGATGAATATTTTCTTCAAACTTACTCAAAAAATGTACTATTTGTTATTGTTGGCATATAAATATAGGTATGCACGTGGTCGTCGGAACATTACAGTACTTGTCACACAATTAACATGATCTATTTTGTAGCAAACATTTTTGGGTTTACGCGTAACGTCATCTATTTTATGTTTAAATCTTTACTTACACATTAAACCGAAATACAGGCCACGTGTGTTTTAAACCGTCATTCCCTTCTGTTATTGAGCATTTATTGTGAGTACGCCAATCCTGACAGTCAGTTCTAACACGTAGCGGACATCCAGGCGTTTCCCTGGGGGAGGGGGGACACTTCCAAAACGGACACGCAACATGTGCCTTGGGATAGACCCCTTTTCCAAAGTGGCATGTACCCAAATGCCCACAATTTTTGTGTTACTGGCCTACCTATTCCTCAAATGAGCCATATAAATAAATCAGGATACTCAATGCCCCTCTTTTCTTCTTTCCTGCTACCCAATGACCGCTCTTTCTATTTCAAAATGTCAAGTACCCATTGACGCATATTTTCAGGTGGTATTTGTGTTATTCTCGAGAAATAATGTTTTATTTTGTTGCACGTTGGCACTTACTTATGTATGTGTAGAAGTTAAAACTCAATGACTTCCTATTGGCAATTATGGATATTACATAATGTGACCTATACACAGATTTTGTACCCAATGACCTCGATTTTACATTTGTTACCCCAATGGCTCCCCCCTTTTAAAGTTTCATACCGTGAGACCTCAGTTTTATTCAAACTGTGCTGAATGACCCCATGTTTTTGTAAATGTACATTTTACCTGAACCCCACCCCATACACACCGGTAGGCCTATAGATGTGACCGTCTATTGCGAATCATATGTGTTCAAATCGCAAGTTTTTTAGAACTTTGTGCTAAAAATGACAATTACACGTTAATAATAATTATTTGTTTAAATTTAAGGTGTTTACCGGATTTGATCAGGTTGAATAGAGGAATTGTTGAGTACTTTACAACACCAAAACCTAACATGTTTGCCTATGTTTGGAAATATTGATCCTTGGACATATTTGGGTGATAAAACATTTATTTGGACAAAATAAAGGCGTAAATGGTTGAATATGATTCAAATCGAATCAAATTTATGCGAAAAGCTAAAAGTTACTAGATATGAGTTGGTCAAAATTAGACACACATGCATCACTTTTCACCCCAATGACATGGACCCCTTGAAATGTGCCCACCCTGCACTGTAGTAAAGTCCACCCCTGGCCCTATGTGAAGAATATAATCCACAATAAACAACATAAAGCGAAATGGTGCGTTTTGCATGCAAGTGTTCTGCTACATTTTAAACATGTACATCGAAATTAAAAAAATTGAAGAAAAAGCAAAACCAACCAAAAAACAGGACATACCTGTTTGCTATCTTCAGTAGATAGCAACATTATTAATGTTGACATACACAAAATAAGTTTAATAAGTGCAAGCATGAAAGCACAAAATAGATATAATTTGGATATCAAGGACTGACTGATATCAATTTTCAATGATATCAATCAGAGCAATTAACAGCAAATGATCTTAAAAACTTCTATTTTCTTTTACATTAATCATATCAAATAAGAAAACTTTTTTAATTATAATGTGGAAAATCAAGTTCAAGTTTATGCATTCACTTCAAATCCAATGCCATGTATGTTTAGATGAATATTTTCTTCAAACTTACTCAAAAAATGTACTATTTGTTATTGTTGGCATATAAATATAGGTATGCACGTGGACGTCGGAACATTACGGTACTTGTCACACAATTAACATGATCTATTTTGTAGCAAACATTTTTGGGTTTACGCGTAACGTCATCTATTTTATGTTTAAATCTTTACTTACACATTAAACCGAAATACAGGCCACGTGTGTTTTAAACCGTCATTCCCTTCTGTTATTGAGCATTTATTGTGAGTACGCCAATCCTGACAGTCAGTTCTAACAGGTAGCCGACATCCAGGCGTTTCCCTGGGGGGAGGACACTTCCAAAACGGACACGCAACATGTTCCTTGGGAGACCCCTTTTCCAAAGTGGCATGTACCCAATGCCCACAATTTTTGTGTTACTGGCCTACCTATTCCTCAAATGAGCCATATAAATAAATCAGGATACTCAATGACCCTCTTTTCTTCTTTCCTGCTACCCAATGACCGCTCTTTTTATTTCAAAATGTCAAGTACCCATTGACGCATATTTTCAGGTGGTATTTGTGTTATTCTCGAGAAATAATGTTTTATTTTGTTGCACGTTGGCACTTACTTATGTATGTGTAGAAGTTAAAACTCAATGACTTCCTTTTGGCAATTATGGATCTTACATAATATAACCTATACACAGATTTTGTACCCAATGACCTCGTTTTTACATTTGTTACCCCAATGGCACCCCTTTTAAAGTTTCATACAGTGAGACCTCAGTTTTATTTAAACTGTGCTGAATGACCCCATATTTTTTGTAAATTTACATTTTACCTGAACCCCCACCAGCATACACACCGGTAGGCATATAGATGTGATCGTCTATTGCGAATCATATGTGTTCAAATCACAAGTTTTTTAGATCTTTGTGCTAAAAATGACAATTACACGTTAATAATAATTATTTGTTTCAATTTAAGGTGTTTACCGGATTTGATCAGGTTGAATAGAGGAATTGTTGAGTACTTTACAACACCAAAACCTAACATGTTTGCCTATGTTTGGAAATATTGATCCTTGGACATTATTTGGGTGATAAAACATTTATTTTGACAAAATAAAGGCGTAAATGGTTGAATATGATTCAAATCGAATCAAATTGATGCGAAAAGCTAAAAGTTACTAGATATGAGTTGGTCAAAATTAGACACACATGCATCACTTTCCCCCCCTATGACATGGACCCTTTGAAATGTGCCCACCCTGCACTGTAGTAAAGTCCACCCCTGGCCCTATGTGAAGAATATAATCCACAATGAACAACATAAAGCGAAAAGGTGCGTTTTGCATGCAAGTGTTCTGCTACATTTTAAACATGTACATCGAAATTAAAAAATTTGAAGAAAAAGCAAAACCAACAAAAAACAGGACATACCTGTTTGCTATCTTCAGTAGATAGCAACATTATTAATGTTGACATACACAAAATAAGTTTAATAAGTGCAAGCATGAAAGCACAAAATAAATAGAATTTGGATATCAAGGACTGACTGATATCAATTTTCAATGATATCAATCAGGGCAATTAACAGCAAATTATCTTAAAAACTTCTATTTTCTTTAACATTAATCATATCAAAAATGAAAACTTTTTTAATTATAATGTGGAAAATCAAGTTCAAGTTTATGCATTCACTTCAAATCCAATGCCATGTATGTTTAGATGAATATTTTCTTCAAACTTAAAAAAAAAATGTACTATTTGTTATTGTTGGCATATAAATATAGGTATGCACGTGGTCGTCGGAACATTACGGTACTTGTCACACAATTAACATGATCTATTTTGTAGCAAACATTTTTGGGTTTACGCGTAACGTCATCTATTTTATGTTTAAATCTTTACTTACGCATTAAACCGAAATACAGGCCACGTGTGCTTTAAACCGTCATTCCCTTCTGTTATTTAGCATTTATTGTGAGTACGCCAATCCTGACAGTCAGTTCTAACACGTAGCCGACATCCAGGCGTTTCCCTGGGGGGTGGGGACACTTCCAAAACGGACACGCAACATGTGCCTTGGGATAGACCCCTTTTCCAAAGTGGCATGTACCCAATGCCCACAATTTTTGTGTTACTGGCCTACCTATTCCTCAAATGAGCCATATAAATAAATCAGGATACTCAATTACCCTCTTTTCTTCTTTCCTGCTACCCAATGACCGCTCTTTTTATTTCACAATGTCAAGTACCCATTGACGCATATTTTCAGGTGGTATTTGTGTTATTCTCGAGAAATAATGTTTTATTTTGTTGCACGTTGGCACTTACTTATGTATGTGTAGAAGTTAAAACTCAATGACTTCCTTTTGGCAATTATGGATCTTACATAATATAACCTATACACAGATTTTGTACCCAATGACCTCGTTTTTACATTTGTTACCCCAATGGCTCCCCCTTTTAAAGTTTCATACAGTGAGACCTCAGTTTTATTTAAACTGTGCTGAATGACCCCATATTTTTGTAAATTTACATTTTACCTGAACCCCCACCCCCATACACACCGGTAGGCATATAGATGTGATCGTCTATTGCGAATCATATGTGTTCAAATCGCAAGTTTTTTAGATCTTTGTGCTAAAAATGACAATTACACGTTAATAATAATTATTTGTTTCAATTTAATGTGTTTACCGGATTTGATCAGGTTGAATAGAGGAATTGTTGAGTACTTTACAACACCAAAACCTAACATGTTTGCCTATGTTTGGAAATATTGATCCTTGGACATTATTTGGGTGATAAAACATTTATTTTGACAAAATAAAGGCGTAAATGGTTGAATATGGTTCAAATCGAATCAAATTGATGCGAAAAGCTAAAAGTTACTAGATATGAGTTGGTCAAAATTAGACACACATGCATCACTTTCCCCCCCTATGACATGGACCCTTTGAAATGTGCCCACCCTGCACTGTAGTAAAGTCCACCCCTGGCCCTATGTGAAGAATATAATCCACAATGAACAACATAAAGCGAAAAGGTGCGTTTTGCATGCAAGTGTTCTGCTACATTTTAAACATGTACATCGAAATTAAAAAATTTGAAGAAAAAGCAAAACCAACCAAAAAATAGGACATACCTGTTTGCTATCTTCAGTAGATAGCAACATTATTAATGTTGACATACACAAAATAAGTTTAATAAGTGCAAGCATGAAAGCACAAAATAAATAGAATTTGGATATCAAGGACTGACTGATATCAATTTTCAATGATATCAATCAGGGCAATTAACAGCAAATTATCTTAAAAACTTCTATTTTCTTGTACATTAATCATATCAAAAATGAAAACTTTTTTAATTATAATGTGGAAAATCAAGTTCAAGTTTATGCATTCACTTCAATTCCAATGCCATGTATGTTTAGATGAATATTTTCTTCAAACTTACTCAAAAAATGTACTATTTGTTATTGTTGGCATATAAATATAGGTATGCACGTGGTCGTCGGAACATTACGGTACTTGTCACACAATTAACATGATCTATTTTGCAGCAAACATTTTTGGGTTTACGCGTAACGTCATCTATTTTATGTTCAAATCTTTACTTACACATTAAACCGAAATACAGGCCACGTGTGTTTTAAACCGTCATTCACTTCTGTTATTGAGCATTTATTGTGAGTACGCCAATCCTGGCAGTCAGTTCTAACACGTAGCCGACATCCAGGCGTTTCCCTGGGGGGTGGGGACACTTCCAAAACGGACACGCAACATGTGCCTTGGGATAGACCCCTTTTCCAAAGTGGCATGTACCCAATGCCCACAATTTTTGTGTTACTGGCTTACCTATTCCTCAAATGAGCCATATAAATAAATCAGGATACTCAATGACCCTCTTTTCTTCTTTCCTGCTACCCAATGACCGCTCTTTTATTTCAAAATGTCAAGTACCCATTGACGCATATTTTCAGGTGGTATTTGTGTTATTCTCGAGAAATAATGTTTTATTTTGTTGCACGTTGGCACTTACTTATGTATGTGTAAAAGTTAAAACTCAATGACTTCTTTTGGGCAATTATGGATATTACATAATGTAACCTATACACAGATTTTGTACCCAATGACCTCGTTTTTACATTTGTTACCCCAATGGCTCCCCCTTTTAAAGTTTCATACTATGAGAACTCAGTTTTATTTAAACTGTGCTGAATGACCCCATATTTTTGTAAATTTACATTTTACCTGAACCCCTACCCCCATACACACCGGTAGGCCTATAGATGTGACAGTCTATTGCGAATCATATGTGTTCAAATCGCAAGTTTTTTAGATCTTTGTGCTAAAAATGACAATTACACGTTAATAATAATTATTTGTTTAAATTTAAGGTGTTTACCGGATTTGATCAGGTTGAATAGAGGAATTGTTGAGTACTTAACAACACCAAAACCTAACATGTTTGCCTATGTTTGGAAATATTGATCCTTGGACATATTTGGGTGATAAAACATTTATTTGGACAAAATAAAGGCGTCAATGGTTGAATATGATTCAAATCGAATCAAATTTATGCGAAAAGCTAAAAGTTACTAGATATGAGTTGGTCAAAATTAGACACATATGCATCACTACTTCCACCTATGACATGGACCCCTTGAAATGTGCCCACCCTGCACTGTAGTAAAGTCCACCCCTGGCCCTATGTGAAGAATATAATCCACAATGAACAACATAAAGCGAAAAGGTGCGTTTTGCATGCAAGTGTTCTGCTACATTTTAAACATGTACATCGAAATTAAAAAATTTGAAGAAAAAGCAAAACCAACCAAAAAACAGGACATACCTGTTTGCTATCTTCATTAGATAGCAACATTATTAATGTTGACATACACAAAATAAGTTTAATAAGTGCAAGCATGAAAGCACAAAATAAATAGAATTTGGATATCAAGGACTGACTGATATCAATTTTCAATGATATCAATCAGGGCAATTAACAGCAAATTATCTTAAAACTTCTATTTTCTTTAACATTAATCATATCAAAAATGAAAACTTTTTTAATTATAATGTGGAAAATCAAGTTCAAGTTTATGCATTCACTTCAAATCCAATGCCATGTATGTTTAGATGAATATTTTCTTCAAACTTACTCAAAAAATGTAATATTTGTTATTGTTGGCATATAAATATAGGTATGCACGTGGTCGTCGGAACATTACGGTACTTGTCACACAATTAACATGATCTATTTTGTAGCAAACATTTTTGGGTTTACGCCTAACGTCATCTATTTTATGTTTAAATCTTTACTTACGCAGTAAACCGAAATACAGGCCACGTGTGCTTTATACCGTCATTCCCTTCTGTTATTTAGCATTTATTGTGAGTACGCCAATCCTGACAGTCAGTTCTAACACGTAGCCGACATCCAGGCGTTTCCCTGGGGGTGGGGACACTTCCAAAACGGACACGCAACATGTGCCTTGGGAGATCCCTTTTCCAAAGTGGCATGTACCCAATGCCCACAATTTTTGTGTTACTGGCCTACCTATTCCTCAAATGAGCCATATAAATAAATCAGGATACTCAATGACCCTCTTTTTTCTTCTTTCCTGCTACCCAATGACCGCTCTTTTTATTTCAAAATGTCAAGTACCCATTGACGCATATTTTCAGGTGGTATTTGTGTTATTCTCGAGAAATAATGTTTTATTTTGTTGCACGTTGGCACTTACTTATGTATGTGTAGAAGTTAAAACTCAGTGACTTCCTTTTGGCATTTATGGATAGTACATAATGTAACCTATGCACAGATCTTGTACCCAATGACCTCGATTTTACATTTTGCTACCCCAATGGCTCCCCTTTTAGAGTTTCATACCGTGAGACCTCAGTTTTATTCAAACT
>NC_092638.1:66674064-66785314 GCF_039555335.1 Amphiura filiformis | reverse complement strand
TTGGGTCTCAACGTTCGCCTGGCCTTGCACCACCCTATCAGGCGTAGTGCGTGCAGGCACAACCGTGGTGACCTGGTGCCCCTTGTCTGTTGAGGTAGGCCACCACGGTTGTGTTGTCCGTTTGGACAACGATATGAGATCCCACGATCACCTTCTCGAAGTGCTGGAGAGTTCTCTCCACTGCCCAAAGTTCGAGAAGGTTGATATGGAACTCCGTCTCCGTGGCCGACCATAGGCCCGAGACTGAGTCCCGTGGATGTGGCCCCCCAGCCCAGCTTTGACGCGTCGGGTCGTCACTACGTGGCGCTTTTTCGCTGGTGCAGGAAACCTGACACCTTGAGTCAAATTGGGCTGATGGGTCCACCACCAGAGTTCCTCTCGCGCGATCTCCGACATCGGAACCGCGAGGGATATTGGTGACGACTGGGCCTGTAAAAGGCTAGAAGGTGTAGTTGTATAGGCCTCATGTGAAAGCGGCAGTGCGGTGCGAGGTCTACCATACTGGCCATAAGGCCCAAAACCTTCATCCATGCCACAGCGGGTGCCCCTCTGACTCGGCCAAGAGTCGGGCACACCTCGCCATGTTAAGTCACCCTCTCGGGTGAGGGCGCCACGATCCCCTCCTTGAGGTTGATCTGGGCCCCTAAGAATAGTGGTGTCTGCGTCGGGACCAAATTGGATTTCTTGGCGTTGATCAGAAATCCCAGGTCCCGCACCGTGCACGGACTACTAACTCCACGAGACACTGTGTCTCCAGTGGGGTGCGTCCGTAAATGAACCCATCGTCCAGGTAGCAACACATGTTGACTCCCCTGCGCTTCAGGTACGCTGCCACCACCCTGACCAGGAGTGTAAACACTCTGGGGAGGTGGACAAGCCGAATGGCAGGCATCGAAACTGGTAAGTTTGACCCTGTACCTTGAGCGTAGAAACCTCTGATCTTGAGGTGCGATCGGAACATGCAGATATGCGTCCGAGAGATCTAGCGATGCCGCCCACATACCCTTGATGGGGCAGGCTAGCACCGGCGAGAGTCTCCATTCTGAACCTCTTGGGCCTGATGAACTCGTTCAGCGGCTTGAGGTTCAGAATGAACCTCAATCGCCGGTCTTCTTTGGAGCCAGAAAAAAGTGCTCCAAAACCCCTTGGTGAAAGGGGGTGACCGGGACAATCGCTTGCTTCGGGTGAGAAGCTGAGTGACCTCTGACAGTAGTGCCCGACGCTGGGGGCCGTCTGGCGGCACTACCGTGGACCTCTGAATCGTGCAGGCGCAGGAGGGGGGGCTGGTAAATGCCAGCCTGTAACCCCCACTGACCACTGACAATACCCAGGCGCCGGTGAGATGGCATGCCATCTCTGGGCGTGCAATAGCGGCCGCCCACAGGGGAATCCTGTGGAAGTCCAAACCTGCCGGCATGGACTGTCGACCGCCCGTGCCCTCAGGACCGATCTGGTTTGCCACCCTTAGAAGAACGGCTCTTCTTAGGGGGCTTGCCATCTGATCCAGCACTACTCTTGCGCTTCCCAGATTTTTGGGAGGTGCTGGAGTAGCCTCGGGCTCGGTGTAGTCTGTGGTGCGCGTCCTGCTGAAGCCGGAGCTGGCGCTGAAGAACGCTTAGAAGACTTCTTCTTCTTGTGCTTCTTCTTAGCCTTACTGCCCTTCCCTTGGTCAGGGCAGCCTCTGACTTCTTCAGAGTGCTCTCATTGGTGGCCTTCTTTGCCCGGTCCTCCACCGTGGCGCAAAAGGCCTGTCCAAAGAGTAGCCCCTGTCCCACCGAGTCTGACTTCTTCATTGCTTCAGCAAAGTCGGACCGTAAGTTGACTGGAGGGACAGACAGGCATTCTCCCGGCGGCGAGATGACATCCTATGGGCTAGGCCCATAGAACTCTCGTTGAGGTTAGCTGTTAGCACCGCTAACAGATTAACCTCGCGGAAGAGTTCGGCGTTGCCCGTGGTCGTTCGCTACCTTCCTACCGAGGTGCTCGGCAAGCGTGGTAGCGGCGCTAGAGACTCTGATAGCGGCGTGCTCGCTTATCGATGAGCTTTAGCTCCTCCTCCCACTGGGGGAGAAACGACCCGTCGCCTTGGCCGCTAGCGGCAGGCGCTTAACAACGTCTGGATCCATGTCAGGGACCCTGAGGTAGGTTTCAGTAGTCCTCCTGCGAAACACGCGGTGAAGCGTGCAAAGCACCTTGCGGCGTCAAGCTCCAGCGAGCCTGACAGCCCTCTGAAACCTACCCTTGAGGTCCGCCGGGGAATGCAAGTGCAGGCGACCCTTGTGTGGGCGCGCTAGCTGGGCATCCTACTGAAAAGATGCCCTGGTCCTCCTGAACGGACTCCTCCTGAGAGAAAGCCAGGCCCAAACCTTGGGCCACACGGCTCATCACCTCAGCGGTGTCCGCAGGCAGACCATTGCTAGCGAGTTCCTCACGGGAAGCGGGGAAGGATACCTGAAGCTAGCTGCACAGCCTCATCAGACTGTGAGTCGCTACTGGTTTCATCTTCCGACTCCTTTCCCTCGCCTTCAGACTCTGACTCACTCTCTGATGAGGAAGAGATCTGACGACGGGCATCTGAAGGTGGACAGGGAGGTGTCGCCACCGTGTGGCTAGCCAACTGAACACCAGCAGAAGAGGGAGTACTCCCGCTAGACCCCGAGATGCTAGCCACAGCACCCCGGGATCCGGCCGCTCCTGCTGCTGTCGCCCTAGCCATAGCAGCGTGCGGCCTACCCTGAGCTGTATCAGGGTTAGCCACTCGCCGCCCAGGTTGGGTAACAACTGGTGGTACTGCTTGCCCAACGCTAGGCGGCACTTGCCACGGTGCTGGACCGTGGAAGAAACCACCCTGCGGCGGATACCACGGGCATACCCTGTCGGTAGCTGACCCTGAAAGGATCCGCCACCAGGGAAACCCCATGGAGCAGCAGTACCAGTACCGCCTCCCCCTGTTGCCACAGAGACTGTGGTAACCAGGGCGAAATACTGCGGTACCTGCGTGGTTGTAGCGTAGGTGCCCGGTAGGGCTCCCGGCTGCGTACCACTGTACCCATGCCTCACAGCGTTCCCGCTAGAGGATCAAGCCGTGTGTATGGGTACCCCGCTGTACTGGCTGTCCCTTGGCTAAAAGGAGCTTGCCTAGTATCACGGGTAGCTGGGCGTGTATACCCTCGATCAGTCACCTCGCTACCTGAATAGGCAGTATCAATAAATGGAGCCATGCTCCGCTGAATAGATAGTGATCGATCATAAGAGGGTAATTGACCCATTGACTGTAATGGATCACCCACGCTCTGCTGGCTCTCGAGGACATAAGTGGGTTGTTGATCAGCCAGGCTGTTCAAACTACCTACCCTAACCTCTTGAGCCTCGCCCAAGGTCGCTGTGTGTGGCGGACCACTCACGGCAGCTATGGGCGCGTGCATAGTGGCTACCACTGAAGTCGAGCCGTAGCTCGTCTCGGTAGCTGCCACCGTTTGCACTTGGGTCGCTGTCCCGTGAGAGACTGCGAGCCCAACCCCGTATAGCCGCTAGCCAGTCCCGGAGGACAGCCGGCAGCCATTCCAAGGCCCAGGGCATCACTCGGCGGTCCCGCCATGGAACGCTGCCGTGTGACAACCCCAGTTGGTTCTGCTAAGACTACACCCGAAGCGTTAGCCCCGGTATCGTCTCTGCTAAACCCATGCACGTTTTCATTCGACCCTTGCGGGAACGAAAGGCGTGCTGCGTGCGTGGATCAACCCAGGCAAGCCGGGTTCCACTGGCACGCTGCGTGCTACAGACCGGCCGAGGCAAGCCCGGAGGTCCGTTTGCACGCTGTATGCTAGGATTCAACCCAGGCAAGCCGGGTACCCTTGGCATACTGTCCGTCGCCGGCTACTTCGCGGGTGCTAGACCCGCTCGTTCGCCAGCAATAGACGGGTGTCCAGCCTGCAAGAAACGCGCTAGAGATCTCACTGGTAGACTGGTACTGCGCCTGTTAGGGCAAGTACCGCCCTGCTGCCTGCTACTAGCTTAGGCGTTAAGTCAGTGCTTTCGCTGGCTGCTAGGCCTTCGGGCTCGCTAGCAGTCCCGGAGGGTCCGCCTGCTTGCCCGGGACCGGAGCCCCAGAGGTTACCTTAGCGTGGCCCTTGCCGCCGCGCTAGTACCTACCATATCAATCTTACCTGTAGGCTTCTGTTTCTTAGTCTTAAGTCTTCTGTCTGTGTCGAAGACCCAAGCGAGCGCTACTTTCTAAATCCTCGAAGTGGATGTCCGATAAGCCTATGCAAAAGGAAGCACACTTATTTGATTTAGAGCAATCCCTGTGGGTGTAGCAGAGTGGATGCGGGTCCCACTCTGCCACAAGGGAAGGGCATGATTGACAAGGCCTGGACATTGTAGTAATCGGGGCGTACAGCACTACCCCCCGAACACAAGCTCAAGCCCAATAAACAGACCCACACGCACAGTGGCTGTCGCTGATGTAGTGGTATGATATAAAAATATATAAACAAAGGGATGAAAAACTGAAAACCTTTTGGTATAGATTTGTCAGGCTGGTCCCTTCGGAAACCCACCGAACTCTTAGCAGTAACTCGTCATCAGACGCGTACTGAAAGATATAGCGATAGAGCACACCATAAACATAGCGATAATCACTCACCATACATGTATACACAGTACTGTACAAACATCTATTGTAACTTACTAGTCTGCTATAGTTGTTTTACGTGAGAACAAAAATAAAATGGCGTCCTAAGGGCGGCCATTTTGAAAACGTGTGTCCCGTATACGAACGGAAACACTCATACAAGCTAAGTTTTTGGATCGTTTTTGTCACTTTTCTAGTCGAAAAATGTCGTCAAAACTATCTCCCTAGCGTACTATACTGGTTGGTTTTTACCTCAGGTGTAACAAACAAACTGTATATCTCGTCCTTTGGTTCGTAATGATACTTAGCGTTGGTAAAGAAAAATCCACACGTCTATCTCATCTAGAAACCAAGGAGGATAAGGGATGATTATCGTGTGTGGCGTCACCGAATGGGTGAGTCCACTCGGGGATCGGGGGTTTTGTTATTTATTCATTTATGTGGGACAAAATGACTATTGGTTTTTCCGCATCTCGGGATCGATGCAAGAAGTATCTTAATCAACATCGGAAACGGTAAGATCGACCGGTGTACTGAGTCTATACAATCCTATGGCTATGGACCATTGAAAATATACGTTTTGGTCCATATCTCGCCAACGGTAAGTCCCGGCGGTAAGTCCGATTTGCGTGAAATTTTGGGTACCACAATACTTTAAAGGAACCTCTGTACACAAAACTTCGAGGGATTGTTCCTCTTTGGTTCATTTTCAATTAAAATCAGTATACAGGCATTGTAATTACCCCAGTTAATAACACAGGATCATCTGGGAGTACAACAGACACAAAGTAATGTTCATACTTGCACATTTTGTACTTAATATATTAAAATATTTGGAGTCATTGAAAAGGGGTGTCTGGAAATCTTCTCATTGAAAACCTTGAAAAAGGGGATATTTTTTACCCTGATTTTGTCAGAAAAAAGAAAAAAAAAGGGGGGTAAAATCAATGAAAAATCAGTGAAAAGGGGGGTTTTGAAAAAAGGAAGAACACACATGGTTACCACTTTTTATGTTGACCTGGGGTACCGGGTTTAAAACTTACAGTTTATCTATTCTTTATTATATTCTATGTTACATATCTTAATCCCGGGATCTTAATACAGTACATTGCTAGACAGGCCGTGGGAGATAACTTGAAACTTATATCTAAATGGGCCAAAACAATTCAAACAAAACCCAGAGATGTAGACAAGGGTAGAAACTTTGCTCTGATACTCCGATTTCTATAGACCACATCACATGTGACGTCATTGCCCAGCAGTATGCGCACAAATTATAGCAATTTCCATTGTTCTTTGCCCTGCATTGTGCGTACGCATCATAGTTTGCTCAGGGCACATGCATTTTAAATCGCCACCACATTTTATATAGAACAAGAAAGCCATTGAACAGTGTTGCGGTTCATTCAAGCATATTGATAGATCAGTCCCTTGCCTTTATTGACAAACAATGATGTCAAGTGGTCTATATAAAACTGAAGATAAAGGGGTAGCACAATAATTATATTTATTGAGAGATGAACTTACATGGAGACAACACCAAATGGGAGCGGGGGAGATATTTTGGGACCCTTTTGATGGACTTTTTTGGAAATTCGCCCCCAAGGATAAACATAAAATATTACATAGCCTCTTTATTCAGTATCTCTGGTACATTGCAAGTACTACAATCTCAAAATAGTCAAATCAGTTTGGCTTGATTTCTATTAAGATCTCAATTGATTGACCTGCATTAAAGGGCCAAATTTTACAAAATTTTTGTTTTGTTCTCGTTTTGTTATAATGAATTGATGAGGGAGGGAGGGAGGTGTTTTTTTTTGTTCTACAATGTAAAATTAGCATTGTTACTATTTTTTAGTAGTTTGGGTCTTTTGCAGCAGTGTTCGAGGAAAACGAGGAGGCCCTTTTTCTTCTTTTTTTCAAATGTGATATTCTGAGGGATAAACCCCTAGCTAGAGTACCACAAAAAGACTTGAAAGGGATTCTTGGTCTCCAATGAACTATTTTTCTGTATAAAGTTTTCCGAAGCCATTCCAAGAATTTTTTGAAAAATCATGAAAAAAAATAATCCGACTATAAATCCAAGAAAAAGCAAAAATGGTCGAGAACCAACAAAATTAATTTTATACAGCCTTATGAAAAATTTGACTAGAAACTAATCACCATAATTCCTCTTTAATTAGTAATTTAGATCATAATACGCCCAATTAAAACAATTGGTAAGGCTTAACTGTGTTTACTCAGGGATAATGTTGCTCCTCTGATAATTGCAATCAGATCAATACCCAGCTCCAGGCCAATAAAGATTTTTTTTTTTCCATCATACTTGCTTTCAGAGAAGGTATCTTACACTTCCCATAATGCATTTCTCCCATTTCAAATTTCTGTACTGATTTGCTATTTAGTGCAACATAGGTGTACCTCAATGAATGAACAGAGCACATCCAAATCTTGCAAAATATGTTTATTTCTTGACTATCAACCCATGTATAGCCAGTCTATTCTCAGCATAAAAATACAGGGAACCTGTACACAAAGTAATATGAGTGTCATTTGATTGTAATGAGGTGATTCATCGTGTTGCAAAGGATTCTGGGAAGTGTAAGACATCTATTCTTACTTGGATTCTCATTATATCCCTTTGCATATACTATTTTCAATATTTTTATCAATTTACAATTTTTTTTTTTCAATTAATTTTTTTTAAATATCTATTAAAATCAAGATCAGGATAACTGCATCTATGTCCCATTTCTATGTTCAAATTATTAGAAACAATGGTTTAATTTTGAAAACAAAAATTGACCAATGTAAAAATCATGGACCATAATGATTCTACATAATTTTCCCACTAGTACCGTATTCGTCTGAGTATAGTCCCACGTTCGAGGTTGAACAATGTAAAAATCATGGACCATAATGATTCTATATAATTTTCCCACTAGTACCGTGATTCGTCCGAGTATAGTCCCTTGTTCGAGTATAGTCCCACTCCCCATTTTTCGAAAAATACCAGAGAAATTGTTTTTAAAAAAAATAAAAAAAATGTTTAAAGTTTTTTTTTTTTTTTTTTTTGAAATTCAAGTATAATCCCACCCCCCAATTGTGAAAAATGTTCACCTAAAAATCGGGTGGGACTATACTCGGACCAATATGGTAGTATATTCCCCCATTGCCAGCCAGTCTAGCTGTACTGTGTGCTCCATCCTCTGTATTATAGCAGGATATTCAAGCAGTATAATTTTTTTTGTGATTTCAACTGAACTCTTTTGATCAGTTTGCGGTTTCTTTTTCATTATTGCAAACAGCTACTAAAATATGGGTCAAAAAAGATTTTTACTGGTTTTAAAATCCGCAGTTCTGAAATCTAACCATGAAAAGTACAAAAATAAAAACCTCGCTGAAATTAAATCTAAAATGGTCCCATTTTCTAATTACATGCAGTACTTATCAAACTCAAAATTTGACCTAAAATTGTGGGATATGAGTTTGTGTACCCACATGTTCAAAGGTCATTCTGTGAATGTGCAAATATATTGGGGTTAAAGAACTGTGCCCTGACAGATGAGCATGTCTGAGATCCTTGCAATGCTCACTATCCAGAGAAGATATCTTACCCTTCCCAGAACCCTTTGCAACATGATACATCACCTCATTACAGTATATGACACGTCCTCTATATCACTTTGTACATAGTACAGGTTCCCTTTGTTTTCATGTTGAGAATAGACTGGCTAAATATGGGTCGATAGTCAAGAAATAAACACATTTTGCAATATTTAAATGCACTGTTCATTGACCATTTCGTCACTTTCACCCATGTTGCACTGGATAGCAAATCAGTAGACAATTGAAATGGAAGAAATGCATTGTGGGAAGTGAATCCCACAACACCAAAACCAGTTGTCTGCACATGTGCATTTGTATGTAGTTACCAACAGATGTACAGAAAAATACAAAACTGTACAACATTAGATGCTACATATGGTGTTCTCATTGTGGATATTTATTTGTGGGAAAATAAATATGATAGCGATGAGGTATGACCACAAAGTCTGATTCACTACTTGGGTTACTGTCTCCTCCTTTAAAGCAACAATATAGGATTTGTCAATTTTAGATTTTTTTTCTGCATAGTGCATACATATGATAAAATGCTGAGGGCGCAGTTGGTACTGTGAAAGCGCTCCCGATGCGATCAAATTTTAAGAAGTGTTGAAGTCAAAAATTCTTCTAATTTAATTTATACCACTACGTATGAATATTCAATTTTATATGATAAAATTTAGTTTTCACTATGAATCGAAACATTCTTTTTTTGTATTTTGAGCCTAAATAATAGGGTAAAATGAAAGAATAATATTGCAACAACAATGTGATTCAGGATGGGGATTGGTAAGCAAATCTTACAACATATGACTTTACATATTTGTGTTATTGTGCATTACTTTTTACAACATATTCTCAACAAATGAGGAATCCTATAAAATATTTTTCTTTTCTTTTTCAACTTTTCTTCCACGGCCATGTCATTAAAAAAAAAAAAAAAAATTTCAAGATATTTTGTATTTTTAATATGAAAATTGATACTTTGTATTCATGTCATACTCTATTAATGATTTCAAAATGCATTGAAATTGAATGCATTTTGAAATCATTAATAGAGTATGACATGAAAACAAAGTATCAATTTTCATATTAAAAACACAAAATATCTTGAATTTTTTTTTTTTTAATTTTTTTTTAGGTCAACCATGAATGATCCTAGCATCTAGGTCTAGGTCCAGGGACACTCCAAAACCGAAAAAAATAAACTTAAAAAAAAAAAAAAAAAAAATTTTTTTTTTACAATTTCTGAAATTTTTCAAAAATGGGGGTGGGATTATACTCGAGCGTGGGACTATACTCGGACGAATACGGTACTTAATATTTATATTTTATGTTACAAATCTTAATACAGTAGCTTGCTTGCTTGCTTGCTTGCTAGACTGAGGCTGTGGAAAAATGTTAAAATCCCAAACTTTAAGTAAAAGTTTTAAAAATTAAAATTTATCTACTGTTTATTTTGTTCTATAGTACATAATCTTAATCCTGAGATCTTATAGACAGGCCATGGGAGAATAACTTGAAATTTAAATCTAAGGCGACGAAAAAAGAAAACCCTGTTCTACGGGCCCGACCGACCTAGATTTTGACCAAATTGGGGAAAAAAATTTTCCTATACAAATGAATGCCGACCCAAATTTCGGAAATTTCAGGAACAAAATTTTTTTTTTTTTTTTATTTTCTTAAATTGCAAATTATTTACAGATTTTAGTGATTTTTTGGTCATTAAAAAAAAAAAAAAAAAAAAAAAGGCCGACCGACCGACCCAACTTGAAAGGTCCGTCCGCCCGTAGAACAGGATTTCTTTTTTTTCGTCGCCTAATGGTCCAAAACAATTCAAACAAAGACATGAAAGTAATTCTCGGTCATATACTACTTTTCTCAAAGGCATTCCAAAGTCTTGCTTTTTTATAAAAATCATTTTTAGAAAATCTGACTATAATCCATGAAATTGAGGCAGGAATGGACACGAACCAACAAAATTAATTTTATACAGCCTTATGAAAAATTTGACTAGAAACTAATCACCATAATTCCTCTTTAATTAGTAATTTAGATCATAATACGCCCAATTAAAACAATTGGTAAGGCTTAACTGTGTTTAATCAGGGATAATGTTGCTCCTCTGATAATTGCAATCAGATCAATACCCAGCTCCAGGCCAATAAAGATTTTTTTTCCATCATACTTGCTTTCAGAGAAGGTATCTTACACTTCCCATAATGCATTTCTCCCATTTCAAATTTCTGTACTGATTTGCTATTTAGTGCAACATAGGTGTACCTCAATGAATGAACAGAGCACATCCAAATCTTGCAAAATATGTTTATTTCTTGACTATCAACCCATGTATAGCCAGTCTATTCTCAGCATAAAAATACAGGGAACCTGTACACAAAGTAATATGAGTGTCATTTGATTGTAATGAGGTGATTCATTGTGTTGCAAAGGATTCTGGGAAGTGTAAGACATCTATTCTTACTTGGATTCTTATTATATCCCTTTGCATATACTATTTTCAATATTTTTATCAATTTACAATATTTTTTTTTCAATTAATTTTTTTTTTAAATATCTATTAAAATCAAGATCAGGATAACTGCATCTATGTCCCATTTCTATGTTCAAATTATTAGAAACAATGGTTTAATTTTGAAAACAAAATTGACCAATGTAAAAATCATGGACCATAATGATTCTACATAATTTTCCCACTAGTACCGTATTCGTCTGAGTATAGTCCCACGTTCGAGTTGAACAATGTAAAAATCATGGACCATAATGATTCTATATAATTTTCCCACTAGTACCGTATTCGTCCGAGTATAGTCCCACGTTCGAGTATAGTCCCACTCCCCATTTTTCGAAAAATACCAGAGAAATTGTTTTTAAAAAAAATAAAAAAATGTTTAAAGTTTTTTTTTTTTTTTGAAATTCAAGTATAATCCCACCCCCCAATTGTGAAAAATGTTCACCTAAAAATCGGGTGGGACTATACTCGGACCAATATGGTAGTATATTCCCCCATTGCCAGCCAGTCTAGCTGTACTGTGTGCTCCATCCTCTGTATTATAGCAGGATATTCAAGCAGTATAAATTTTTTTGTGATTTCAACTGAACTCTTTTGATCAGTTTGCGGTTTCTTTTTCATTATTGCAAACAGCTACTAAAATATGGGTCAAAAAAGATTTTTACTGGTTTTAAAATCCGCAGTTCTGAAATCTAACCATGAAAAGTACAAAAATAAAAACCTCGCTGAAATTAAATCTAAAATGGTCCCATTTTCTAATTACGCAGTACTTATCAAACTCAAAATTTGACCTAAAATTGTGGGATATGAGTTTGTGTACCCACATGTTCAAAGGTCATTCTGTGAATGTGCAAATATATTGGGGTTAAAGAACTGTGCCCTGACAGATGAGCATGTCTGAGATCCTTGCAATGCTCACTATCCAGAGAAGATATCTTACCCTTCCCAGAACCCTTTGCAACATGATACATCACCTCATTACAGTATATGACACGTCCTCTATATCACTTTGTACATAGTACAGGTTCCCTTTGTTTTCATGTTGAGAATAGACTGGCTAAATATGGGTCGATAGTCAAGAAATAAACACATTTTGCAATATTTAAATGCACTGTTCATTGACCATTTCGTCACTTTCGACCCATGTTGCACTGGATAGCAAATCAGTAGACAATTGAAATGGAAGAAATGCATTGTGGGAAGTGAATCCCACAACACCAAAACCAGTTGTCTGCACATGTGCATTTGTATGTAGTTACCAACAGATGTACAGAAAAATACAAAATTGTACAACATTAGATGCTACATATGGTGTTCTCATTGTGGATATTTATTTGTGGGAAAATAAATATGATAGCGATGAGGTATGACCACAAAGTCTGATTCACTACTTGGGTTACTGTCTCCTCCTTTAAAGCAACAATATAGGATTTGTCAATTTTAGATTTTTTTTCTGCATAGTGCATACATATGATAAAATGCTGAGGACGCAGTTGGTACTGTGAAAGCGCTCCCGGTAAGCGATCAAATTTTAAGAAGTGTTGAAGTCAAAAAATTCTTCTAATTTAATTTATACCACTACGTATGAATATTCAATTTTATATGATAAAATTTAGTTTTCACTATGAATCGAAACATTCTTTTTTTTTGTATTTTGAGCCGAAATAATAGGGTAAAATGAAAGAATAATATTGCAACAACAATGTGATTCAGGATGGGGATTGGTAAGCAAATCTTACAACATATGACTTTACATATTTGTGTTATTGTGCATTACTTTTTACAACATATTCTCAACAAATGAGGAATCCTATAAAATATTTTTCTTTTCTTTTTCAACTTTTCTTCCACGGCCATGTCATGTCCCTATTTACCCTTAATACTATCCCTAACACTAACTCTAAATAACCCTACCCATCAATCCTATCATACGTTACATACATACATGTACATATAATATTACCTATTCTGGTTAAAATCCATACACCCCCTATGAAAGACATGACATTAACCTCCCACACAGGGGGTGTAGATTTCAAATGGAATCACCCATTCAGGTAACCCCATTTGAAATTTACACTCCCTGTGTAGTAGATTAAGGACATGTCTTCCATCAGGGGTGCATGGATTTCAACTGCAATAGCCAATCTACAATTTGTTTCAACTCGAGCATGGTAATGATTCGCTGGTCGCATTTATAGCAAATCGCGTCTTTCACCTAATTATGCAGAGCGATATAGCACATGCGGGTCATGCGCGGCTTGTCGGTACGCTTGTGCAGTAACCATGGAAAGGCACTGATATGTCACTACCAAACTCATGGTGAAACTAATTATAAATCTCAAAATAAATAAATCCAAGTATTCTAAATTACCCTACACTATTCAAATCTGTGTACTTTCTCCAATCTCCATAGTATACTGACCATTTCTTTTCGGTTTATATTCTTCACGCTCACGATGAGACGAACCCGAAAACAGATGCCGTAACGATTTTGACTTTCTCTTAGTTAACATTATCACCGCCTTTATTAAGTAAGTATATCATCAATACATATTCTCCCTATCACATGGATACCACTAGTTTCCGAGTGTACTACTATACTACAATCACCACCACCTCAGTCTATGATAAACTAATCTCCGCCAGCAGCCCTGCATGGTGTATATACACTGTACACATGCTATACCAGATAGCAACACATGTATACACAGACTGGTGTAAAGGTATGTACGAGAGACTAACAACATCAACCCTACAGGCATGGTTCATCACTCAAGCATATCATGTACTGACTCTATACCACCTTTACTATAACAAAAGTAAGTTTAACACAATCTACGAAGGTCAAGTTCTGAATGAAAATCAAATGGACTGGGATCCGTGACCATGGTCTTTTGAGATGAGAATACAATGGAATCGCTGGTACAGTTTAACTTCCTGAACTTCCTAGAGGCACTATTGGTTTGTTTGGTTGGAGTAAATGTGGAAATTTTTGTGGTACAATTTATTTTCACACTATACCCTCTCACAGCAGCCATGGTGAAATAACACAGCATGAATATGTTCCTTTTTTGTAGCCCTATAGGTCAAGCTTAGAATCACAATCATGAATTTTAAAACAAGTGACACTTTCCAAGCTAATGGTGCAAAATTACTTGTGCAAATTTTTCATTTTTACAGTAGTTTCACAATTTAAAGGAACATTCTGTGATCTTGAACTTAAATTTTGTCTTTACAAATTTTATTTCATAAACACGTAAACACATTTGACATTTTCAACTTTTTTGATAAAATAACTTTTTACAGAAAAATCATTGTCATGTTGCACTGATCAAAAATGGTCTTACCCATTCAGGTAACCCCATATTAAGTATGATAAAGAGATGGAAGATTAGGGCCATGTGTTCCATAGAGAGTCCGTGGATTTCAACTGGAATAGCTAAGGCTCATGAAAGTCAATTCCGAGTTTATCGTCACTTTTTTTTTCCAGGTTGGTGAGGTGACTTTTTCATTATTTCATCAGATTTCATTATTGACCTAAAATGTGTGTTGATTTAAAGGAAAATGGAAATAAATGCGACGAAGAAATTTTCCCGAAAGGTAGGGACTAGAAAAGCTAGAAAAGAGCCTTTTTGCTTGGAGTTTTGCTTCCAAGTTATGAATTTATATGTTTTACAAACAAAAATATATGTTTCCAATTGCTAAAACTGGTGAAAACACTGATACTTTGAAAATAATGAATTATTTTGGCATTTTTGAAAATTTGATGCGGGTATTTTTGGTTTCCAAAAAGTGACGCGGGCGGGGGACGGTAAACTCCGAATCAACTTTCACGCGCCTAACGCAATGTCCCTTTAATCTTCCTATAACTATAAGCAAAGTGGTCTCATAGTCAAGGGCAGAGTTCAACAAACAAACCTCCACTTAATGCTTTGCATGCTAGCCACAGGGTTTATAAAAAAAAGTCCCAAGTTTTCAGATACTTTCTCAAAAATATCAAGAGCTATCTCAAGATCCACCAAACCAATACTAGTGTTTGTACTCATTTTAATGCATTTTTCATACTGATTCCAAATTTACTCATGCAAAATATGTACGATTCCAATTTTTTAAAAAGAAAATTTGGAAATCGTCATCTGCAGTCAACATCTGTAAAGAGAGGGTTAAAAAGATCACAATTTGGCCTCTAGTTGTGGGTATGATCATTTGTATCTAACCCAATAAAAGGTCATTCAATGAATGTACAAGCATACTGGGGTTAAGGAACTGCGCCTTGAAGCATGAGTCTGTTTGAGATCCTATCTAGATTTGACATTTTCCATTGTTCAGTTTCACTTCCACTTCTCATATTATTTCTCTAAACACAGTCATTTATTCTTGTGATTTTCAAGCTTGAGTAAATTTTCACAAATTTTGATATTTCCATGTTTTCCTTTTACTCATCCATCACAGCAGGGGTCGCGCTAACCTGCGTTTCTGCGCGTACAGCGCATATTTTTAAGTTTGGGCGCATATATTCATTTTTGCATATCAGTTCAGGGGTTTTCATGCGCGCAGAAAAATGAAAACATGTGAAAGAAAAATAAAAGCTTGATCTCCAATATTTACGGCCCGTCCAGAAATTATGTAACATAAAATGCAATGTAACATAAATGTTGAATTGAAGTCGCCGTAGCATTGTAACATAATTTAAAAATAGAAATAAAATACACACCACGGCATAATTACACAGATTGCGATATTGTCTAGAATCACTGCTGTTGAGATATCGCAGTACGGAATGATGTCACGTAAGTGAGTTGGTAATTTCTAATTCTAGGGATCGGAAAGAAATGCTTTGTGGGTGGTGTGTAGAGATATGCCATCAGTGAAATACGACACAATGATCGGCCGTAGAAGAAAAAAATGACAAAAATTTGCCCTTGAATTATGTTTTATAGTCATAATACTCCAGTAATCCAATAAATATCATAATATTTGGCCTAAACTAGAACTCATTTGCAAGGAAATGTCATTTTTTATTGAGTAAAGCATTGCTTCCATGTGGTGCCAATGGTGTTGAATTCTGCACTTTGCCGAAGTTAAACTGCATTTTGTGGAATTCGGCGAACTTTTATGGCATAAAGCAACACTTTTATAGTAAGTAAACTGCTCGAGAACTATCTTAAAAAGCGAGATAGTTGGTTACAGGCGAGAATCGTGCCGTGAAAAGCGAGATCACGTTTTTTGCTTGGCTAAACAACTATTATACCAATGGTACCGGTAACACATCATTATAGCCAAAATCACAAAATCTGATACTGATACATATAAAAATGGTACATTCAATACTTGACAGATTAGAGAACCCCTCGTTTTAGGATTTGGCGCATATTTTTAACACTTTCAGGGGTTCAGGGGTTCTGAGAACCCCTGGTTTTAAAACCTAGTGCTACCCCTGCATCACAGAAATGGGATATTCAAGTTCAAATCCATACACCCCTTATACAAGACACAACTTTAATCTCCCACACAGGGGGTGCAAATTTCAATTGGGGTTACATGAATGGATGTCTCCATTTGAAACCTGCACCCCCTGTGTGGGAGATTAAAGTCATGTCTTCCACAGGGGGTGTTTGAGTTTGAACTGGAATAGCCCAATACCAGATTTCTTCCACAGACCTACAAACAAATCCTATGTATTTTCAGCAATTTCAAACTTAACTCTGTCTAGGCTAGAAATTGCATAAAAGCATGAAAATATTACAAGATGAAAAAATTCAAACTTGAACCCTGTATCACTTACTAAATGGCACACAAAAGACCAACTATAACTTCCATTCAAGTTTCCAATTGTGTGTAATATTGACTCAAAAAATTACTATAAATATAAGAATGCAATAACACTGGATGGCTAACCACCAAGAACAGTTTACATTTCAACAATTGTGATTTATTCAATGACGCATCAGTTGCAGTGGCATTATTTTTCTTTTTGACATTGGGCAGATGAGGTTGAACAAAATCATTAAGAACCTTTTGGCAACAGAATAAGTTAACCGTACACGCATACAAAAAACATTGCCATATTGAAGCTAAAATGGTGGGGTATTTATCCCTCCATCCCCCTCTGTGGGATTTACATCTATGATCAGTTGTCAGGGGGTGCAAAGACAGCAATTGTTCAGTCTGGTGTGCACCACTTTAAGCCCTGTGTGTTCACTGGTATATAGCACATATGAGGTAACATTTTCAGAGGTCTGTTAAGTCCGGGGGGAGGGGTACAAACAGTACATATGCCAAAGTACGCAAACATTGCATTTTCAGCCATTTGGAATATCAGCGGCGCCTTTTTCTTGGCCAATTTATGTTTTGTGCCTTTAATGCTTGCTGGTTCTGTCAACTTTTCCAATTGCAAAATTCCAACATCGACTGTGACCCAGACATGTAGGCCTATGCACTTGTTTTTCTTCTACATATGTACACTTGTAATTACTCACAGTTAGATGCACTCATACAAAACCATCACTATGAACTAAAGTGATCTCACCTCCCATGGAAAAGTCCAATAACCCACATTACACAAGCATAGCTCAAAGTTTGACCTCATGTTGTGAAAGATGAGTTTTTGTACCCACCACACTCAAAGGTCACTAATATGCATGTAGAAGCCTATTGCTGTTACAGAACTGTGTACTGATGGATGAGATCCATACAATCTTGTGACATGAGCCCTAACACCTTTCCCAAAAAATACCATTTAACATAACAACATGGAACCCTATTATATTATTCATAATAAATTCATTCCCCACATAAATTCATTCCCCTGTATCTTAACCAGAACCTTTTTATCAAGCGCCAGCGCTCAAAATAGATGGCGGCTAAGGGGTGACTTGCTCCCGAAAATGCCAAAATAGCTAGCTGGGGTGATTTTAATAAAAGTAGCCCCTGAAAGGAGGCTTGTGGCTCAAAGTAAATTGAGATAAGGGTATTTAGCCCCAAAATCCAAAAAGTAGCTAGCCCTTAATTGGGGCCAAAGGTGCTGGATTCACTATACTTAAAGAATTTTTTCCAACCCTAACCCCCCCCCCCCCATCACGTGAAATGCCAAATCTATTCCACTGTTTTAAAGACAGCTTACATCTAAATGGTTAAAAAGGGTACATCCCCTTTTTTCCACCAGGATGCTCAAGAATCTGAAAAGTGGAGGGGGGGGATTATAAGAAAATGCTATACAACTTCATAAATATAAATCTGTTGATTTTCTGCTTTTTGAAATCACTGATACATGTAGTACCTTGAACTAAGGGACCAATCGTTATTTACGGCAGGGGGGAATGGGTGTTTTGCAAAAATATCGACAAAAAATTTCACGTTCCCCCCTCAAAATTTTCGCGTACCCCTTGTTTTCCCAATTTTCTTCATTTAAAATTTAACAATCCCCCTCCTGGTTCAACTAAAAATTACAGGTTCCCCCCTCAAGACCACAAAAAATGTTGTGTTCCCCCCTAAATTTACCCATTCCCCCCTGCCATAAATAATGATCGCTCCCTAAATTCAAAATTCTAGCCAGTAACTTTTGTTATAAATTCAGTGAATGATGGCAGCTATTTATCCAGAAAACCCAGAAGGCAGCTATGAGCCTTCAGACATCCTCCTTAAAAATACCTTGGTTATCATAATGGCATCTTAATAACCTGTAACCAAGCAACAGGCAAAGTGGCTTTTCCTGTTGCATGAAGAAAAATCCCTTTAAAAGGGAATGCTTCTGAATGCCATTTGTAACCATATGTAGAATGTCAGCAGAACTAGTTCCACGATAATGGCTTAGGAAGATTTTCAACATGGGGGGGGGGGGCTGACCAAACAAAAAATTTGGTGACCCATCCTGGAGGGTGCCCGAGGGATCCCCACTCCCCGGTATCTGGTCACATTTTTTTACTTCATCTGGAATTATTATGCGGGGAGGGGAGCCCACATCAAAATTATCAAGGGGCTGAGCTTGATTTGTGTGCTCACTTCAGGCAATCCAATTAACAAATTGAAATATGGCAGCTATTAAAAAACCCAGTAGGCAGCTATGAGTCTTCAGACATCCTTCTTAAAATACCTTAGCTATCATAATGACATCTTAATAGCCCGTAACCATCCGTACAAACACCTTCACCAAGCAATGTGCGAAGTGGCTTTTCCTCTGCAGTATCATGCAGACACACATACTTCCATGGGTAGTACCAAAGCACAGCAACTGATAGATGTATCCCATCATGCTTTGCGGTACCATAATAGAAATGCATGTGTCATAGAAAGTGCGCACAAAATCTCTCCCCAATTACTCACTCAAATCAGTGGTGCTTAAAGGGGTACAACACCACTGGCCAATTTTTTGCCTATTATTGCATTTTTCTCAAAAATTATAGCACATTGGTGACAAGTAAGATATTTATATTATAGGGGCAAGGACTACAACTACTGTACTGAAAATTCAGCAACTCAAAGTTAGTAGTTATTGATTTATTGATCAAATATTGGTTTTCCCTCATTTTTGACTGTAACTCTACAACTGTAGTCTGTGCCGAAATAAAATTTCCAGTGCAGTAGTTGTAGTCCTTGCCCCTATAATATACATATCTTACTTGTCCCCAATGGGCTATAATTTTTAAGAAAAATGCAAAAATAGGCACAAATTTGTGCAGGGGTGTAGTACCCCCTTAATAGACTTTTGTTTGAAAAATATGGCCTCTAAAGTATTGTGAAACTGTTATAGCTTTCAATCAAAAATATCCGCAGTATATGGTCTCGCTTAAATGTTGAGCGTTGAAGAAAAAGTTTCATCTTGGACAGAAGTCATTTCAAAATCTATATCGTTATTTCATCTTTGAGCAAGTTTATACTGAGCACCTCGCATTAACACACTTTTATTCCCGTTCATTTTTAATCCTCTCACCATTTAGTGGGAGGGTGTAAGCCCAGAAAAACTTTTTTGTGACCTTCAAGTTATTTCAAGGTCACATTTTGATCGCTTGTAGTGTATTGTAACTTCCGGTGTACCCACTAAATTGTGACGCATTTGTTTCTACTGGGCATGTCACAGTGTATTCCCCCGGGGGGTTCACTCCTATTGTGGCCTGTACACCATCTGCGATAATAAAAAGCAGCGTAAAGGTTAGTTTTTCAGGGGTAGGCACGATCATCTGCGTGTCGTGTTTAGGGTATCAAAAACATGAAAAATTGGAAAAAGGGTAGCAAAATTACAATTGCTAATACGCGAAAATGAAATTTAGGGTATGAAATTTGATGCAAGGAATAAAATCCCTGTTTAACAGGCGCGTGTTACCTGTTTAGGGTATCGTTTTAGCCAAGGGTTAAATTATTGTTTAGGGTGCTTTTCAAAAGTTGATCATCGCGGATGGTGTACAGGCCACAATGGGAGTGACCCTCACCCCAGGTATTCCCACTATTAAGCACCTCAAAAGGTGGTTGACAGTGTGGTTTGTTATAACAATTTGTTATGAGGAATAATAATGCTGTTACTTCATCATGTGTTAATCAGACTTGCATTATATGCATTGAAGGTCTCGGCACTATTATAGTGCATTGCAATTGATGTCTCTCATTTCTCTCTCCAAGTAATTTGCAGTTTTAACCAATATTGGGTTATTCAAGTTGTAATCCATACACCCCCTATGGAAGACATGACCTTAGTCTCCCACAGAGGGGGTGTGCATTTCAAATGGAGTCAGCCATTCAGGTAACCCTTTTGAAATTCACACTCCCTTTGTACAAGATTAAGGGCGTATCTTCCATAAGGGGTGGATGGATTTCAATTGGAATAGCACATTCTTTAATTCCATAATATCAGTTGTATAGACAATGAACAGAACAAAGCAGACTTATTTCATTTGGTAATTTTAACCATACTTATATGGGGGCACTCAACTTGTAGGTAGGGGTGACGCGGCTGACGCCAAACTTTGGGAACTAATTTTCGGGCTAAATAGGGGTTTCTGAACTGCAATATCAACATAGGGGGATCTAGTTAATTAAATTGGGCCAAATTATTGGCTTAAATTCGAAATGTGTCCAAATTTGAGCCAAAGAGCTTCACTTAATTGACCAAGTTTTACTCCAGGTGAGGCTAAAGAACTGGAGCTTGATCCCCAAATGTGGCTCTTCCAGAGCTGCCCGAAAGCCCTAAAAAGGGACCCTTGAGCACCACACATACCCATACAACCTTTATATGTGATTGTGAGTGCCCCCTCTGGGTACAAACCCTGCAATTCCATTTTTGAAATTGGAATGTGATCAGAATAATTATACAGTAATTATATATGTAAGGAATACTTACCAAATTCATTTAATAACCACAGTATACACAAAAATGGTAATGTTATTATTCTAAACTAATGACCAATGTTAATTTCACTCCCAAGTTTTTAGATAATTATACACCTAATGATATTAACTACCCGGTATATTGTGCCCTCTACATTTGTCTCATACTAATTATTCTATCCTATAGGCCTATGGAATTATGATAAAAAATTATTTTTGAGTTAAAAATATAGAAGAAAATGGCACTAAAATCTATACAAGTTTGCTTCAGTTTAGGTGCACCAGTTACCCATGTCTAATACTCATCAACTGGATTATTCCAGTTGAAATCCATACACCCCCTATGGAAGACATGACTTGAATCTCCCATACAGGGAGTGTACATTTCAAATGGGAGTCACCCACACAGGTACGTATCCCCATTTGAAATTCACACTCCCTGTACTGTTGAAGATTAATGCTTTGCGTGCTAGCCATGCGCTTCAATGGAAAAAGTTCCAAGTTTTGAAATATTTTCTCAAAATATCAAGAGCTATATTAAGAACTACTGGATCAATACTAGGCTTGTATGTACTAATTATAATAAATTTTTCATGCTGATTCAAAATATAGTCATAAAAATTTACATTTCTGAAATTTTTGAATTTTTAAAATTTTTTTGAAACTTGTCGTCTGCAGTCGACACCCGCATGAAGAGAAAGTCATGTCCTGCATATGGGGTGTATAGATTTCAACTGGAATAGCACACTATATGTTGCGCACCACAAAGTCGACGATAGGTGTCTACGACTCTCTCTATTTTTGTAGGGTATATTTGTACGGATGGAAGAAGTTGGACTGGATGATCCCAATTCTTGCCCTACTCATGAATACACATCATAGGGCATCAAAGTAGAACTGACAAGACACTGAGAACCATGGGAAACCCCCCTGGTTCTCTGTAGTTTGCCATGTCGCTACATGTAGTGCACTCTCAGAAAAAATTTCCAAAAGGATTCTAAGATGTCCTCTTACTTGAACGTTCAAAAGGGCTCCTGGAAATCAAAGAACCCTTCATTCTCTGATTACGGATTCTGCAGCCCTTTAGAGAACTAAAAAAGTTCCTCAGACAGAATGACCAAAGGTTCTTTTATGGTTCCTTGTAAGAACCATCAAGGGTTCTCCTCAAAAGACAAAATATTACAGAACCCTTTTGGAACTTCTTTTTTCCCCTAAGGTACATGTGTATTGGGGAAACATGTACAGAATTGAGAATCACATTAAACTAGACTATAAGATGCAGCACTATCCACCAAGAGTCTATTCACTGATGATATAAGTATGTTACAATAACTTGGGGAATATTAAAAATGGACTTGATAAATGAAGAATATATTTTTGTATGTATAAATAAAGATGTTTACTACAACAGAATAAAAGAGCGGAAATATTCCATGATTTGCTGAATGGCGGTGCAGCTGCAGCTAAATGTTAGCTGTGCAACTCTAAGCTATTAAACTACATTAATCCAACTTGAAATGATACTATGAACCAACATGACCATTGACTAATCATGAGAACATTATCTAAAACCATAGACCCTTTTTCAGGGTCTATGCTAAAACATCAGAAGACATACTTGAGTAGGGTTTCTACATGGATGGAACGGATCCAGGTTAATCTGGTTCATGTGGAAATGAATGGTCAACTTTATAAACAACCACACAAAGTAGGCCTGTTTTTGATCCACATTAACTCAAAATGATGTGGACATGATTCACATCAATTTGAGTTCATATAGAAGCGAGTGATCCATTCACAGATAAAGCCCTTCTGAATCCGGTCCATTGTTCAGGTCTAGCTGGCCACTATGCATTGTCAAGACAACCATGTGTTAATGCACATTAATGCGCACTACATCTATTGAAGTACACAATATGGATTTGGTTTCTAAAGTGTTGTGTGAACTCCACTAATATATAAAACATATACATATGTACAAAATAATGACCTATGATAGTTGTTACACTAAAAACACATCTTATTATCTCCTACATTATGCAAATTCATTGATATTAGCATGTAAATTAACATATAAACTACATGCATAATTAATAATTATCACAGTTATGATCAAATGCAAGCGGTTTATTCTCTTCTGTTCCCATGCATAACATGAACAATGGCAGGAAATCATACATACACTAATTTTATGTATGCAGGGGCAGATCCAGGAATTTTCAAAAGAGGGGGCGCCGAGCAACCGCCGTGGCAGGGCACCCACACAAAGTCAGATGCCGCTCTGCAAAAATATATAAAGTCAGGCGCTCACATTTTCACACCATTAAAAAATAATAATATAAAATGCAGACTAAATACAGCCTGTGATCCCAAGGGGATTTCCCAAGCTTGGCTGCCATTTCCTTAGCATAATTGGAAAAGCAGCAAAATTTCATTTGGAACCAAAAGAACATGTCAATTAAATTGATGTAATTATTTAATTTCATAAAAACTGAGAAGAGAACAAAACATGCACATTTATTAACAAGTCATGAATGAACAGAGAAGAGAATAAACCATACATTGATTTTATGAAACAGTATGAAATATCACCATCTTCTGTAGCTTATTTGATCAAAAAATTGCTTTCTTTTTCACAATTTTATAAAATGAAAACATGATAGACCTAATTAGTTTATTGAAATTTAGAAGAGGTAATTTGTCATCAAGCATGATTTATTGAACCTAAACAGCAGTATGGATTACCGTGGAAACAATTAAATTGCGTATTTCCAAACAACTTTGTTGGAATAAAATCCTTATCAATAGAGGGCAGCAAATCAATTTCAAAGGGTATCAAATTCTACCACTTGCCAATATAGAGGGCAGCAGACAACATTTTCTGTTGAGGAAAAGTCAGGCGGCGGATGACATGATCGAGCCGGCAACTCGTGAAACCGCCCGGCCGTATGGCATTTTCCATATACTCGGTTAGTTTTGTGGGGTTCATTATCGAACCCCAACGGTTTTAACTTGTATTTATATTATTTATCAACATAGGCCTATTTGTTTGTGATATTTCAAAGCGTTTTAAAATTTCAAAATAATCCCATTCAATTACACGGTTGACGATGAAAATTTACTGAATTTAGGGACTGCATGTCATACACCACCTGGGGAAAAGTATTAAACCAAAAAAGAAAAACATATTTTTATCAAGGTAAGCTACAATAGGTGATGATAAACTCTATATACAAGAGGGTGGACCACATTGAATATATAATTGGTCTATTCCAGGTGAAATCCTTACACCCACTAAGGAAAACATTACTTTAATCTCCCACACAGGGGATGTAGATTTCAAATGGAGTCACCTATTCAGGTAACCCCATTTGAAATTCTGCACCCCCCTGTGTGGAAGATTAAGGTCATGTCTTCCATAGGGGGTGTGTGGATTTCAACTAGAATAGCATAATAATACACAAGGGCGACAAGATCAAATTATGTCTCTATCTTTTGAATTTCATTCAATTGGTATTTGCAAAGGTCATTGCTTATTAATTTCATTTTTCAGTTGAATACCAATGCCTTAAAATTAGGACTAACAAGGCTAACTTCTTTACAAAACAAATTTATTTTTAAAGAAGATCAGAATTAATCATATTATTTTGAACCAGACACATTCATACAACTTGACACTTTTCTTACGACTAGCACTGAAATATATTTTTTTGAAACACTTTATTTTAAAATGAAATGTCTGAAGTCACTGTACCGTACATATTAAAATTTCCCAAATTTAAAGTTGCTTCATAGATTTGTGACAATTTTGAAAACTAAGGAAATTTTTATTAATTTCAGGAAATTTGAAGTAGAGAATAAACATCAAATGCAAATAAAACTTTTTGACAATTATTTCCAAACTGCAAATTAACCATGCACTTCAAAATCACATCAATCACAGTTAGATCTATTAAGGGATCCAAAATGAGCGTTTATTGCTTTTCGACAGTATTTTTTGTGGGACATGAGAGCACCTTAGACCTATCGAATTGCATTCTGAATACGAAGCATGTCTTTCTGATATCAAATAATTTTCATTTTTTTAAAATCACAATATAATACAAATTTTATGACAAATTTTAAAAATTTGATATTTTTCAAATTTTTGATATATGACAGTCCTCAGTAAATTATATAAATCTAATGATATATTCTTAAAGTGTATGTAGCAGGGAGGAAAAGCCGACGGTCAATTGAAAATTTTGACCTTTTATATTGAAGATATGGATTTTTTCCCAAAAGACCTAATTTTTTTTGGTGTTTTGGGAAAAAAAATCCATATCTTCAATACTGAAAGGTCAAAATTTTCAACTGATCGTCGGCTTTTCATCCCACCTACATACACTTTAAGTATAGATCATCAGATTTATAAAGTTTACTTCAAGTACTGTTAAATATCAAAAATATCAATTTTTAATGATTTGCCATAAAATATGTATTAAATTGCGAATTTCAAAAAATCAAAATTATTTGATATCAGAATGACATTCTTCGTATTCAGAATGCAATTCGATATGTCTGATGTGCTCTAATGTCCCAAAATAAATACTGTCCAAACGCTCATACCCCAGCCCTTAAGTCATCGCCAAGAAACTCAAATCACAAGAGAAAACACAGCATGCCCGTAATATTTGAAATTCAGACACTCATGCACACAAAATTTGCGCACATGAAGAAAAATATACTTCAATAAAACAAATCACAATTGGTCCAATGTGGTCCATATATAACTACAGCAGGACACTTCCTTTATGTGTTATCCTGTAAGCCAATTTTACCCCCAAGTCCTTGAATTACCCCCCAGAGTACTTGTGGTGTACCTTTGAAGTAAGATTTGGTGTACCACTAGAGTTACCCAATGGGTACTATCAGGGCTCGAAAAAATGTTAATTTCCCGGGAAGCAAGCTAAATTTCCCACAATACATAGCATATTTTATATACAGAAAACACACAATTTCCCTCCAAATACCAGAATTTCCCTTCAAACACCAACATTTCCTGGGAATGAGCTTCCCAAATTCCCCACTTTTTCGAGCCATGGGTACTATTTAGATCATTCTTATAATGGGCACTTTCTTGTCCTTGATCTTTATGGGCTGAACATTGACTTCATGTCCTTGAGCTTCATATGCCACATGAGCATTCAAAATTTGGTTCTCATCAGCACCAGGGTAGGGGACACTAAACTTCAATTTTGGTAGGGGCGTGCAGCACCCACTTTGGGAAATAAGAACTGATTTTTGGGCAAAATAGGGACATTTGAACTGAAATATTAACATATTATTTTGGTCTAATGAATTAAGACTGATCCCAATTAAAGGTGTAAAATATGTACTAAAGGAATCCCTTGGCTACAGGTTACCACATAAAGGAAGAGTTTGGCTGTGTAAAGAACATCTACAGGTTAATATAATGATCTACTGTGCAATAAAGCACTGCACAAATGGGCTATTCCAGTTGAAATCCATACACCCTTATGGAAGACATGACCTTAATCCTCTCACACAGGGAGTGTAGATTGCAAATGGAGCCACCCATTCAGGTAACTCCATTTGAAATTTGCTCTCCCTATGCATGGGGTGAGACATTTAAGGACATGTTTTCCATAGCGGGTATGGATATCAACTGGAATAGCCCAATGCTGGCGCAATTGGCAGTTTAAATGATCGTTTGGTGGCCACATTTATTTATAGCAGAGTAGGCTTATTTTCCACTTCAGATTCAACGACTTGCTCTGACACTACCCTGATTCTTGAGGGTGCAATTCTATTACAGCAGTGTTGCCATAACCTCCATTTCTAGCCCAATTGGGCTCCAAGCACATTTGCCCCATGACTCCCACAACTGCAGCTTTTGAGAGACTTTTGACCGTTTTTTAATACCTCAAAAATGAAAGACAAAAACATCATTTTCTGATCTGAAATTTTGAGTCAAATTTGTTTTGGGATAAATGTTGGTTGAATTGGGCTACATTTTGTGCAACTTTGGTTTAAATTTATGGCATCACTCATTCAACACAGCAAGGCACTAGTAAAGGGACCTGTGTGGGAAATTATATAAAGAGCATCTAAAGATATTGTCAAGGTTTCTTAATTTGAAGCAAAATAATGTCTATTTTGAACAAGGAAGATGGCAAGTAATAGTTGAATCATATTCAAATTTCATTTCCATTGACTGCTTCCAATTAATTAAGTTACTTTCCACCAAAGTTGTTTTATTTGATTCCATATGAGCTCATATGATTGCCTGTCCACAAAGACCAACAAACAGGCAACAATCAACAATTAATGCTCTGCATACTAGCCATAGACTTCAACATAATAAGTCCCAGTTCCGAAATATTTTCTCAAAATATCAAGAGCTATCTTAAGAACCACTGAACCAATACTAGGCTTGTTTGTACTCATTTTAATGCATTTTTCATGCCGATTCCAAATATGGTCATGAAAATGTACAATTCTGAATTTTTTAATTTTTAAAGAAAATTTGAACTTTATCATCTGCAGTTGACACCCATGCGGAGAGATTAACAGAACCTTTCAAATACCAAACATTTCTTAGGAAAGAATTAATTGTCTTGTATTGTTTTAAAATGAAATATAGGCCATCAAACACATTTTCAACTGCCAATTCCTAAGGATACAATCTACATGTCAGACACTACAAGTATTATATATGCACACGTCATACAAGACAATGTTAACGTCGTGGCCCTACGTACCTTTCAGTCGTGTCGCTTGCAGTAGTCCTGCTGTATGTGTTAACATTAAAGGAAGGACAATACAACAGTTGCACAAGATAAACAAATCTATTTTCTAAACAACTTGTACAGTCGTCCTCGATTGCTGAGATAATGGATTTAGGCAATCTCTCATACACTTCCAGTTGAAATCCATGATACACAAAGCGGAAGACATGGCGTTAATCTTACACACAGGGAGTGTGAATTTCAAAAGGGTTACCTGAATAGGTGACTCCATTTAAAAATACATCCCTTGTGTGAAAGATTAAGGTCATGCCTTCCATAGGGGGGTGTATGGATTTCAACTGGAATAGCTCATTGATACCAAATAATATCATTTTCAATAAGATAATAATAGATATCAAGAGATATAAATGATTGATGGCGAAGATTTTTTTGAATAAATTATAGCACTTTGATGGTGATGCAAAATTTGCACAAAAGTTCAATAAAATGTCCATTTTTCTTTCTTAGATGCATGATGCACAAAAGTGTTGATTTGCCTTATATTGCATATTCAGCCAAGCAGCCTAATCACATGACTTTTTGTATAGCAATTTGCAAAGTGCAAAGAAAAAATTACAATAATTAAAAATAAAATAAAAAAAAGTCAGATAATTTGTGATTTGGTAAGATGCTTTTAGAATTGTCTGCTTTGAAGTGGAAAAATTTGCTGAAATATAAATGCAAAAAATAAGGTTATTCCAGTTGAAATCCATACATCAAAATTCAAATGGAGCCACCCATTCAGGTAACTGGTAACCCCATTTGAAATTTGTATGGATTTCAACTAGAATAGCCCAATGCTTGCCAGGTGCTGCTTGAGAAGGCTTAACCAAGTTTGAGTTTTCATTTTATAATTTGTATACAATAATAATTATGAGGGATCAGCAATCAGGACAACAATGTGATAAATAGGATCATACAAGAAGAGTCTCATTTGATTCCTTCTTTTTAACCCCCTGAGCACTACCTGCCAATCTAACATTGTCTCTGATTGGTCAATTACATGATATTTTCACTTAAATCACCAATCAGAATCGAGCTTTGCAAATAATTCACCCCAATTTTTTTTGCATGGTGAAATTACAATGTTGCTGATTGGGCCAATTGATAATGAAAACTTCTTTTTGGCCAATCGGCAGGTAGTTCTCATAGGGTTAAACAGATTTAAAGCAAAGTTCAAATTTTTTTGTCCACCTCTTGTTTTTGTTTTCTTAAACATCATAATAATGTCTTTCTATTATATAAGGTCTGTAGGTGATGGAACAAATGATGGAAGGAATGACATTTTATATCAATCAGGCGCCTGAAAAGTGGACAAGAATGTAAAATAATAAAATGGAAACGGAATCATGAGACTCCTTTTGTACAATCCTATACGACCACCACTCAACCAGTATACAAATGTACATATTAGTGATCAAATTCATTATAACACTAAAATATTACTCAAATACTTCAAAACCATACATCGAATAAATCATAGTGATCAGTGTTCATTCATGTGTTAAATCATCTACATCTTGTTTACATAGCAACTTGCATGTGATTACTGATGATATGGCATTCATGCATGAAAATAATTTTAAACATCCACTCTGTGCAAGATCTAGTAGCTTCATCCGGTGGCGGCACTGGCGGGGTCCTTTTTGTGAGTAGGGGTTTTTGTGTGTTGTTTTCACCTACAAGCGTGGACTTTGAGTCCACATTTATGTAGTGAAAAACCACACATAGTGAACCGTGGACATCCACTGTCGTAAGACAGCACAACTTTGCATATGGGGTAGAGTCCCCTATCGTAGGTGTAATATCAGGTCCACGGTTAACGGTGAAATGTCACAGAAGTCCATGTTTGGATTCTGATGTCTGTGTGTGTGGGTCCACGGTTTAAATGTTAACAACCACACACACAATACGGGTCCATGTTTGTCGGTGAAAACGTGTAGGGGTGTGTGTGTGAGTGGGGTGTGTGCGTGGTGTACATTCATCACCACTCGGCGAAAAACTATCCAGCACATGACCACTATTAGTTCATGCAATTAGTGCAATAAGAAATTTGGGCCATTTTTGGACACCTGTGACACCCAGAAAACACAGTCTTTACTTGAGGACAATTATAACAAGCAGTACTGGGTATCCAACAATTTGACCCAAACTTTATATTTACATTGCAGCAAATAGTGCAGTTAGTGTGCAATTTTGGTAAATCATCAAATACCGTAAACTTTTGCCTAATGGCGCTATGGGCTCTCTTGACATAACTGGAATTTTAGACACAAACTAAATGTGCCCTCCCATAAAAATCCCACCAGCAAATAAGGGCACGTACCCTTAATTCTTGTTGGGATTTTTAGGAGGGAGCTCTCTATTTGTACATGAAATTTACTCCAAGGCAAAGGAGCCCAGGGGTGCTATTAGACGAACATTTACGGTATTATGAAACAATGCTTTAGTCAAGCTGTAAGCTGCATAATTAATTTAATTACTGCTTGTTTTAAACACAAAATGTCAAATTCACATGCAAGCAAATGTGTAATTTACATCTAGAAACTTAGAAAAAACACATTTTCCCCTTTTTTATCAATGTGGTTTCAGCATAAACCTTGTGAACATAAATATGAAACATTGCAAACCAATAGATAGTGAGGGATATTCCTGGTGTTAAGTAATTCTCTACCTCCATTATATGTGGAGGGAGTGGAAACAAAATATATTTGTGTCCTTTTTCCTAAATAAATTGTACGAGTCTAGTACTGGACTATTCCAGTTGCAATCCATTTCCATTTGGAGACATGACCTTAATCTCCCATACAGGGAGTGTAAATTTCAGATGGAGTCACAGGTAACCCCATTTGAAATTCACACTCCCTGTGTGGAATATTAAGGTCATGTCTTCCATAAGGGTGTATGGATTTCAACTAGAATAAACCATATATTTCCTTTCACCCCTCATTGCGATATCCCAGGAAAATGCTGAAAAATTTGATTCCTGGCTACATGCATACATGTATATACCTTTTATCATACCCTGAACATCTAAGAAGGTGATGAATGATTTAAATCATAAAGAGACTAATCTTTTTGTCTCCGCTTACATCTTATGAATCAAATCGTCAAAAAACAGGTGCATACACAAGCCGTCAGCAACTTGACACCCTACTAACGACTTTCCTGTCAGATTCCCCCAGTGTGGTGGGGTGGTGGTATAAACTGTCTTCCGTCATTGTCGGTTTTAGCAGTTTCTTGATGCAGTCGTCTAAATTTAGTCTGACGTATCTAAAAACAGTAACCATGTTTTCATTCTCGGTGCTTGTGGTACATAAACATCCAATGCTACAAGCTGACAGACTCATGCTTAGTTGTGTTGTCACTTTACTAAAAAATATGAATTGTGCATATTGTTATAATAGCCGAGTTGTTTTGCTGAAGAAAATACAGATGTTTGTAAATTACACTTAAATTAAAAGTGAAGTGCAATGTTGCAAGGAAGGAGTTCCCCCTTCACAAATTTTGGTTTGTAATTAATTACCAAAAAAATGAAAAGCCATGCACAGTACGCATAGTTCAATTCAAAAGTTACAGACTATAAATCAGTGGTGTATATTAATGCCAGAGAATAATGCTCAAAATGTACATTTACATATTATGGCATTTCATATTGCCAGCTTGTAAAAACATGCTGATGACAATAACTATTAAATCGTAGGATGGGTCTGATGGCACATTTTTAATCCAAATTTACCTAAAAATAATTAAGCTTCTGGTGAAAATTTCCCAGTATATATTTTAAGATCTTAAATTTACTGAGGATTCTGCATCCACATGGCATTCCATGTACACACACATATGGGGTTATTCTAGTTTAAATCCATACCCTCAATGGAAGACATGAGCTTAATCTGCCACACAGGGGGTGCAGATTTCAAATGGAGTCACCCATTCAGGTAACCCCATTTGAAATGCATGCTCCCTGTGTGAAGATTAAGGTCATGTAGTCCACAGGGGGTGTAAAGATTTCATTTGGAAAAGCTCAGAGTAGATGCAATTCTCTTAACTTCTTCATCTAATGACAACTGTCACATCTAACCTACAGTAAAGTGGAAATTTTCACGGAACTTTAATTTTCGTGCATTCTACCCTCAACTCAACTACCATGAAAATAAAAAAATGTGTATTTATTCTTCAATGTATAGCTCTCAGTAAGAAAATTTAAAGTTGCAAATTTAAAAACAAGTGGAAGCAGTTGAAAAGCGGCAAAGCGCAAAAAAATACATGCGTTGAAATTACACTTTAGTAGTATTAGTCTTCATGCAGCCTGCAGCGTAGGATGTTTTGTACAGAGCTCTCTCACACTTCACGCCCAGATTTATAACATTAGCCTCATCTCCAAGAGGTAACATGTCACTTTTCCTTGTTCCCAGCAAAGCTGAGTTGCTGTCAAGAACAGGGATGTGAGATATCAGCTTTGTTTTGATGTTCAGCTATTTTTGTATACTTGTTCTATGCAAATGTATGTGGAGGAGCTTTCCAAATTTCAGCTCTTTATAGATAACTTCAGACAACGGACAGATGCGGGGTGCATTTTTAGCCATCTACTTTAGATTCAGGGTGCATCTTCAACCATTTTGGTGTATTTGATGGCTGTATAAAAGTAAATGAAAATCTGGTTTCAGAAAGGGTGCTTTTTAATTTTTTTCTAAAAAAGTTTCAATTAAAAAAAAAAAAAATTCCCAAAAATGGTATACGGTTCACTTTTCATCAAATTTTGGCTCAAAGTCGGGTTGTTTGTCAGAGTTCCAGCCCCCCCATCCCACCAAAGTTGAGATAACCCCCCCGTACCCAACACATTTTGAAGGTCATTCTGCATCACTGCTATTCTTGGAGTCTAATGTCAGATCAAAGGTTAAAGGTCAAAGGTAACACTAAAAGGTCATGTTCTAGGGGGGAAGATATGCTTTTAATACAGAGGTATGTGATGAACTATTTGGAAATTGCAAGGTATGAAAGAACTTTACCACCTGCAGTTCCTCATTGCTGCTGATCAAGAAAACCTATCTGTTCAAGGGTTCAATCTTGATGAGAAATTGATTCTCATAACAATTCTCACAAAACAGATTTGTGAGAACACAAAATGGATGCGAGAACCCAAAACAGATTTTGATAATCAATTTTTAGTCCGTTAAAACTGTGAACCTTCAACATACAAAATATTGGAGAGAATTTGCAAATTCTTAGTTTTAAAGAATGCAGATTCTCACCAATTATATTGTAACTTATGTCTGCTCAGCTTGTGAGAATCAAGCTTGATTCCCTTAATCCCCTGAGCACTACCTGCCGATCTAATATTGCCTCTGATTGGTCAATTACATGATATTTTCACTTTAATCACCGATCAGAATGGAGCTTTGCATATAATTCACCCCAATTGTTTTGCATGGTGAAATTATTCTAACAATGTTGCTGGTTGGGCCAATTGATAATGAAAACTTCTTTTTGGCCAATCGGCAGGTAGTTCTCATGGGGTAGCCCTGCTAATAGAACCATGAATAACAATAACAACTTAATTTGTCTTTAGAATATACTTAAGTATTTCCACAAAATTTATAAGACCAAACTGTGTACAAAAACATCAAATTGTAACAATGTTATTTCATTCAATTATAAAAACTAATTCTATGCATGACCTACCTTCAACTTTGGCAGGCTGCTCCTTGGAGGCGGCCGGTGTCGCTCTAGGTATGCCCCCTGCTTTGCTGATCGTACCTGGCTTGGTGATCTTAGAGGGCGGTTTAAGCCCCGACCTCGCTGGCGTTGTCATGGTGATGAGTCAGTATTGGGTGACTGGTTGATGATGAAATAATTCCAATATGATTGTACCTGCAGAAAATATAATAAATTTTTATAGGTTACCAGGTATCAGTATTATATTGCTTAGATTATGGGTTCTTAAAAAAGGAAGGTGACATGATATATTTAGAAAAAATTGTTTAAAACTTATGTAGGACATAAAATGTTGTCTCTTTCAAGCATTAGTGCAAAAAGAAAACACGCAAATGTTTTATATTGAAAATGTGACTAATTCCTTATGGGATTACTGACATTTATACAGTGTGATTCTGGTAGTAAATATAGTGTTTTTAATAATGATAATTATCATCATGATCATGTACTAGTAATATATTGATTTGATACGAGATCGGTCGATCCTTCATGTAATTATTTCGTGTAATCTAATCCTAACTCTAACCCTAATCCTAACCCTAATCCTAACCCTAAACTAACCCTAACCTTAACCCTAACCCTAATTTCGTGTAAAATTACATGAAGGAATAACCCACATTTCAGACTAATTCAACAGCTTTTTGATGAAATCTTCAGAAATACACCGATTTGGAACGCCATATTTCAGTATGTTAAGGCCGTGTAAAATTAATATTTTGGTTCTCGTCCCCTCCCTCCTCAATTTCTGGGATTTTTCAGATTTTTTTTTTTTTTTTTAGATTTTTCAATTTTTTTTAGACTTTGGAATGATTTATGAAATCTTCATACATATGAATAAGTTTATTAGAGAACAAGCATCACTTCCAAGTCTTTTTGTGGTACTCTAGGGGGTTTATCCTCAGAACCTCACATTTGAAAAAAAAAAAAAGGGCCTCATCGTTTCCTCGAGCACTGTTGGAGAAGACCGAAAACTACTGACAATGCTAATTATACATTGAAAAAAAAAAAAAAAAAAAAAACACCTCCCTCCCTCATCAATTCATGAAAATCCTCTGGGCGAGAACCAAAACATTAATTTTATACGGCCTAATGAGAAAAATATGAGCTTTCACTTGATACTAAAATCTGCATTTTGATGGGATAAAGTGGGGGATGAGGCAGGCTGTCAATCAGGTCACCCACATTGAATTATATTTGTTCACATGTCACCGAGAGCCAAAATCATTTCAAAGAGTTGTGTTTGAGGGCCAAATACATCTTAAGTGGTTTGTTATGTTTACTCCGGGGTGGATCCAGGAGGCTGATGGGGACCACAGTCCCCTCTTTTAACAGCTACATCATGCAAATTCAGCCTGTTTTGGGATTATATCAGCCACTCAGCCCCCTCTTTTTACCAATTTAGACACTCGACTTCTCTTTTCAGAAATCCTGGATTTGTTCAAGGGCGAACCACAATTGGTCGGCAGCAGTGATCGATTTTCGTATATTTTTTTGTGTAGCAAAGAATGCTACTCACTTTCAGATTTGAGTAGCAATTCCAAAATTGTGAGTAGCATTTTGCAACATGCTAATCCTGAATGTTCCATTTTCAGTTCAAGTCAGTGGCCAGTGATCGATTTTCGTATATTTTTATGTGTAGCAAAAAATGCTACTCACCTTCAGATTTGAGTAGCAATTCCAAAATTGTGAGTAGCATTTTGCTACGCTAATCCAGGTAAATCGAACACTGGTCGGCAGGCCGGATCTGGCCCGCGGACCGCTTATTGGGAACCCCTGGTTTAGATCTGGCCCGCAGGCTGCCTACTGAGGACCTCTGGATTAGTTGACCTGTGGGCCGGATCTGGCCCATGGGCTGCTTATTGAGAACCCCTGGTTTAGATCTGGCCCGCAGGCTGCCTACTGAGGACCTCTGGATTAGTTGACCTGTGGGCCGGATCTGGCCCATGGGCTGCTTATTGGGAACCCCTGGTTTAGATCTGGCCCGCAGGCTGCCTACTGAGGACCTCTGGATTAGTTGACCTGTGGGCCGGATCTGGCCCATGGGCTGCTTATTGAGAACCCCTGGTTTAGATCTGGCCTGCAGGCTGCCTACTGAGGGCCCCTGGATTAGTTGACCTGTGGGCCGCATCTGGCCTGTGGGCTGCTTATTGAGAACCCCTGGTTTAGATCTGGCCTGCAGGCTGCCTACTGAGGGCCCCTGGATTAGTTGACCTGTGGGCCGGATCTGGCCCATGGGCTGCTTATTGAGAACCCCTGGTTTAGATCTGGCCTGCAGGCTGCCTACTGAGGGCCCCTGGATTAGTTGACCTGTGGGCCGCATCTGGCCTGTGGGCCACTTATTGAGAACCCCTGGTTTAATCTGGCCTGCAGGCTGTCGATTGAAGACCCCTGGATTAGTTGACCTGTGGGCCAAATCTGGCCCACGGGCTGCTTATTGAGAACCCCTTGTTAAGATCTTGCCCACAGGCTGCCTACTGAGGACCCCTGGGTTAGTTGACCTGTGGGCCTATCTGGCCCACGGACTGCTTATTGAGAACCCCTGGTTTAGATCTGGCCAACACACTGCTTACACCCCCTGTGTGGTAAATTAGGGTCATGTCTTCCATATGGGGTGTATGGATTTCAACTGGAATACCGTAAAACCCCGTCTACAAGCATATAAAGTGCTTCTGTTGAAAGCTAAATTATTCCAGGCGCCATTATGGAGTTTGAGCAAATAAATTACAGATCCAAGCATATAAAAACAAGTATTATTGTAAGACCAATCTATTGTATCAATTGGTATATATACGCCTGGTTCGTTAAAGTTAAGCTTTCATCATAAAAACCCTGTATATGCTTGTAGATGAGGTTTTACGGTATCCCGTTGGATTGAATACATCCATATGAGTTGGCAAGGGAACAGCCTACCCCATGAGGGTACCCCATGGATTGATATTATTTCAGGCCATTATTGATTTATGACATATCAGGTTGAAGACTACGTGTAGATATGATTTTGTTGACATTCAAATGACAGAATATACCAATGCAGTTTTATTTTTCATCACAATGCATTCCAGCCTTCAGGGCCATGCAAAGATCGATGGAAAATAAAAGGTTGCATATAATGATATTTGCCATTTGAAATACATACACGTACAATAAAATTATGCCATGCCTATTTGTTCTGCTTATCTGACGAAAATGATTCAGTTTTTGTTGTACTGCACGTGTCAATAAAGTACCCACTTAACATAAGCGGGTGCCATTCATAGATTACACAAAGTGCGAGTGCAACTAGCATAGTTGCTATGCACATCTATTGTTTTGAGGGTATTCGCCTATTGCACGGTTCAGCCATATGCAGGGAGAGCCTCAAACTGGCAAAAGACATGAAAGGAAGTATTACGTAACTTTACGCAATGTTATATGACTGGTTCAATTCCCATTCATGCATGCTGCCAGATCGAGGCTCTCCTCGCATATTGGAACCAAGGAATATCTGCGCGGCGACCATCTTGATATTCTTGAGGTCCAAAGCACAATATTAAGATATTTCACAATACCCGACTAATAACTGATGCACATTCATTAACCTCATTCATAATCATAATTTCTCACTTTTTAAATTTCCATTACATTATCTTCTTTTGAATTTGAAAACAAAATACAATTTTAACTTTATCTTTCATTTTCCATTTAAAAAATCGAATAGCCAATTAAGGAAATGATGCTAGCAAGTAGCAACCTATCATACTAGCCGCAAAATCATGTGATGTCCAAGTACAGCGGACAGCGCCTGCGTAAATTGTTCGAACGCATAACATGTAACACAACAGCGTAACGCATACTTACATGTATGTACTGCGTCTCGAGACATGTTATGAATCTATATATAATATATATCAATCCACAATGTTATGAGTCTTCAAACAAAGTATAGTCATCAATCCCTGTTTACCTGATCCATTATACTTGATTATATCACATATCAATACAACTCTCGGTACGGTACATTGTACACGTGTGTAATGGAATTAACTATGACCTAATCCTGACAACAGCGTAGTGCTTTACTATCTGATTCATTCATCATGCTCATAACAAAACATATGCAGTGTCACTGTCAGTATCGGAACATCCTTACAATATTAAACACTACCTTCATTACCAGGGTTAGCGGTGACCTGCCGAGGCCAGGGGTCCAAATTGGCAAATAAAGGGGTCCAGGCATCTAATTCTACACAGACGCACAAAATTAAGGGGTCCAAATCACGGGGACTTGCCAAATCAAGGAGTCCTGGACCCCAAGACCCCTTAAACGCTACCCCTGTTCATTACCATACCTTTTTATAAGTTTTTGTAGCTTTTTCCTAAATTTCTTTATCATAGAATCTAAGAATTTGGTCCATTTTCATAGAATATACACCTATATATAATATTTTTCCTTATTATGTATCATTTTTGAGAAGGATTTACACACATTATTTTTGAAAAGAAAAGAAACACTCGTTAATATTTCCTTTTCATTCAGATCATTTCTTCCATAACCTTTTATACTGTTTAATCTTCCTCATTTATTACCTGCCCACATCTCACATTGAGTGTTTTTCAAATCATACTTAGGGATTAGAGAAGATACCTTACACTTCCCACAATGCACTTCTTCCATTTCAATTTTCTCTACTGATTTGCTATCCATTGCAACATGGGTTAATAGTAGTGACCAAAAGGTACCTCAATGAACAGAGCACATCCAGATATAAATAAAAATATATTTATTTCCTGACTATCGACCCATGTTTAGTCAGTCTATTCTCAACATGAAAACAAAGGAAACATGTACTAAGTAATAAGATTAAGAATGTCATTTAATTTTATGAGGTAATGCATCATGTTGCAAAGGATTCTGGGAAGGGTAAGATATCTTCTCCATTTAGGGATTTTCTTGCCTGCATGTTTTCTAAACAGCACATTTCAACAGGGTGCGTGCAGCCACCTCTATTTCAAATTCAAGGACTTTTCAAGGACTTTCAAGTACCCAAAAATTAATTTTCAAGTACCTTTGAACGGAACGACCCAGAGATAGGTGTGTGTAAAAAGTAGAAAAATACCCAGTGGTCTAGGGGCAGCAGCCCAGTGCATACCTGCCAACTTTTGAAAACTAGAAATAGGGACACTTGCGAAGCGGAGTAGCGAGCGTAGCGCTCACGACTATGGCCGGGGGTCCAGGGCGAAGCCCTGGTCAGGGTTGAGGGACGAAGCCCCCCGAGCCAAAGTCAGAGGGTAAAAAGAACATTTCAAAGCTCCTGGCTTGTTCTACACTTTTAATAAAAAGTGCTTCCTTCTTGCAGAAAACATGCTTTAAAGTTTCGAGTTTCCTATACTTTTATGCACAAGAGACACTCTTAAAAAATGTTTTTGGCTTTATTACATGACCAATATGGCTTACGTTGATATATGTGAAGCAGAAAAATAAAACAATAATTAACCATTTGTGCTTGCATCCACTGCCTCCCCCACCCCCACCAACTGGCACCCCATCCTGGGCCTTGATGGTCAGTGTGCTTTTGGTTAAAATTTCAGGACGACAAACATTTAAGCAGATTTAGCACCCCAAAAGAGACCATTTTTGACATAAAAACCTGTTTTGGAATTATTTTGAAAAAATGCTTCCTTCATCCTAAAAAGTGGTTTTAAATATTCACTTTCCTATACTTTTGTACATGAGAGACATTCTTCAAAGTGTTTTCTTGGCCTAATAATATGGCCTACATGATTGAAATTGATATATATAATGCACAATATAAAAACAATGATTCATCAAATTTTTGACCCCACCCCTCTTGGTATGTGGGAGGGGCCCACATGGGGGGGGTACTAATGAATGTGCCTGAAGAATACATTTTATGATAAGAGTAATTTGTAAAATTCGGTATGTTAAACATACAGAGTAATGTCACTACAAATTGGGACTAAAATAGTAGGCCTATCCCAAAGGAAATACATAGGCCTACACACACTCACTCACCCCCACCCAACCTCCCCACCCCACCCCCATGTTCACAACGACGGCTACACAAAGCCAAAGGATACAGCTAAAAGGTTCAAATCAAACCTTTGACCGAAGTTTGTTTCCATTTAGACTTAAACATGACTTGATATTAGAGTATACATATAGGCCTATACATCATCAGCATCATCAGTCCAGCATCATCTCAAATGTCATCGTTCATTAATGCACATGACATACTTCTTACTTGGGTAATATTCATTGAGGAAAAAGAGATGAGTTTTTGAACGCAAAACCGACACAATCATATAACATGCTGGTCCGATAATGGACTAAAATTCATCAATTTTGGGCATGAAAAGGTGTTCTCAATAAGATAAAAATTTGACCACATGCATGCTAAATGGGTACCTTTATCTAGTCGAGTCATCTAGTCAGGGTTCTAAGAAATTTTCATTTTAAAATTGGAAATATATGAGTCCAAAAAGAGTTAATGTGTATAGCCTACAAAATGAAAAATATATAAGCCTACAAGACAGATTTATTTCCAAACTTCTTTTCTTATTTATTTGTAACATAATTTTTTATTGTTTCAGCACATTTTTTCTTTAAGGACTTTCCATAAATTTCAAGGACTTTTCAACAAAATTCCAGGACTTTCAAGGCCTTGAAAAGGCATTTTGATTTTCAAGTACTTTCAAGCACTTTTTTGGCTTTTCAAGGTTCTGCACGCACCCTGTTTCAAGTACTGTAAAAGGGGAAATTTTTGCATTTATTAATTTTTGCCAATTATGAATTACCGTATTTCCATTATTTTTAAATTTGAGAATCAAAGTTCCTGATATTGACCTATACACAAAAGGAATATATATTTGTACATTTTTATTTTCACCATAAAAGCTCGGAACATGAATAGCATGAAAATAAATGTAGCGTAAAAATTTCCACTTTCGAGTACCAGAAAGGGTATCCCACTGAAGTAGTTATAATATTCAGATGCCTCATATTGCAAATTTACCATCAATAACATTGGGCTATTCCAGATGATATCCATACACCCTATGTAAGACATGACCTTAATCTCCCATACGGGGGGGGGGGGGATTTCATCACCCATTCAGGTAACCCCATTTGAAATTGACACTCCCTGAGTGAAAGATGAAGTCATGTCTTCCACACAGGGGGGGTATAGATTTAAACTGGAATAACCCATTTTGGAGCAGACGACACTGAATGGGTAGTTCCATTTGAAATTCACACTCCCTGTGTGCAAGATTAAAGTCATGTCATCCATAGGGGGTGTATGGATTTCAACTGGAATAGATCATTTACACAGGCAGATTTTCATAGACTACATGCAGATGGTCCCGATGCTCATCCTACCTGTCTATCACATTATCCTCCCAATATCATAACACACTGTAGGTATACTTTGTTCAGCTTATAATTGGCAAAAATTATTTGGTGTTTGTTATTGCAAGCATCCACAAAGTTCCAACTTACACTTGCATAAAATTCACAAGTGTGCGTAAGTCGTGCAAATAGCGTAGATGCTGTGCATAAATGTGTGAACACCATCAATCCACAACGTTATGAATCTTGCCATTTTAAAGCTAAACAAAGTCTAGACAGTATTGGATGTATCATACCTGTATATCACGTCATTCTCCGTCTATTATTAACACACTGCCGGTATGTCTCCTGTGTCTGATGCTGGGAGTAGATTTGAATGTGTTCCACCTGATGAGCGAGTGATAGTGTTGTGTGTGTGTCTGGAATGAGACAATGTAAAGAGACAGGTCATTGATAAGATGTAGTATTCACCCGATGAAGGAATTGCTTCATTTAAGGGAACTGGAATGAGCGTTTAGACAGCATTTTTGTGGGACATGAGAGCACATCAGACCTGTCGAATTGCATTCTGAATACGAAGAATGTCTTTCTGATATCAAATAATTTTCATTTTATGAAATTCACGATATAATACAAATTTTATAACAAATTATTAAAATTTGATATTTTTCATATTTTGGAGATATAACAGTCCTCAAAGTAAATTTTATAAATATTTAATGATATAGTCTTAAAGTGTATGTAGCTGGGAGGAAAAAGCCGACGATCAATTGAAAATTTTGACCTTTCATATTGAAGATATGGATTTTTTCCTAAAAGACCTAATTTTTTTAGTGTTTTGGGAAAAAATCCATATCTTCAATACTGAAAGGTCAAAATTTTCAATTGATCGTCGGTTTTCATCCCAAGTACCTACATACACTTTAGGTAGAAATCATCAGATTTATAAAGTTTACTTCGAGTACTGTTAAATATCAAAAATATCAATTTTTAATGATTTGCCATAAAATGTGTATTACATTGCGAATTTCAAAAAATCAAAATTATTTGATATCAGAAGGAAATTCTTCATATTCAGAATGCAATTCGATATGTCTGATGTGCTCTAATGTCCCACAATAAATACTGTCCAAACGTTCATACCCCTTCCCTTAAGGCTTATAAAATAGTTGAATTGAACTTTATGGTGCCAACACCTGGGTTGGTCGGTCGTCGACGGTCCATAAAGTTTTTTTTTTTAAGTTGAATTTCTGCAAAATACAACATGATACATAATGCTGCAAGTCTTATGACGTCATGGTGGTATTATTTTTCATCCACTGCCTTAGTGATTTATCATTTTTCATCCACTACTATGTTTTTTCAGATTTTTGGGTTAGTCAGTAAGGGCAAGTCAGCTTATTTTTTAAGCCCAATTAGGAACGATTTAGCATTAATCAAATAAACATTAAAGCAATATTGTAAAATTTCCATAAGAAATATATTTGCATATTTCATTTCTTTTCCACAAAATGTTTGTTTTCACTGTGAGATATGTCTCCTTTAAAAAAATTTGAACTGAATAACTGAATTTTTTCTGTTCAATCAAGTACAACAAAAAACTTATTCATTAATTCTTTTGATCATAATTTTCAAACCTTTTATACATAAAATGTATTTATTATAGCTATCTTCAGAAGATAGCTCCATACACATGTAGGAACACTTAACAAAAGGGTTTAATTATTCAAATTCTCCTAAATCACATTTTTCAAACCTTGTGAGGGCATGAAAAATTCATAGAAAGTATTATAGCTATCTTCAGTAGATAGCTCCATATAGGAATAGGTATGTTCAAACAAGTACATACAACAAAAGATTTGGGTTTCAAGATTATTGAAATTCTCTCAATCACAATTTTCAAACCTTTCAAATGGAAAACAAAATACATAGAATGTATTAATAGTTATCTTCAGTAGACAGCTCTGTACATAAGTAACAGACCTATATAGTAATTACCAAGAACAAAATATGGTTTAATTCTTCAGATCACAATTTTCAAAGGGCATATAAAAATATAAAAATACATAGAAAGTATCCTAACTATCTTCAGGAGATAGCTCTGTGTACAGCAGCAACATGTAAATTCAACCTAAGTGCAACAAGTGTATTTAATTAGCCAAGACTCTGTATATCAAACTAAAAAGAAAAGATGGCTTTACTTTTATATTCAAATTCTCCAGATCACTATTTTAAAACCTTATACGCTGGCGAAGTTACGTAATAAATCGGATTAACTACCATAGCAATAGGTGAAAACAATTTTGAACATATCGCGTTGCACTACACAAGCAGTTTGCACTCATCACCTGTGTATGTCTGCAATAATAGATTGAATACAATTACTGGTCTTTTCAAAGATACTAATCTTACAGGTGCAAGTTATCAGCATGATATGGTTCAATGCAGAGGTACCGTGTGAATGTATCAGTGCAGGGCGGTATATTCAAAAATTGTTTTCACCTATTGCTATGGTAGATAATCTGATTATTACGTAACTTCGCCAGCGTATAAGAGCAAATCTAAATACATAGAATTTACTATAGCTATCTTCAGTAGATAGCTCCATACAGTAACTCTAGTACAACAAAATATGGCTTTTATATTCCAATTCCAATTCAAACCTCATAAGTGAATATACCAAATTCTTAAACAATTGAGAACGTTCCAGCAATCTTTAAATTGGTTCTTACCCATGTGATGATATAATACGATATCACACAGGTCAGCGTGTGTGCATTACTCGCTCTTTAAACCAATCGGAGGCGCACAGCAACAATGGGAATGATCGATTTTAAGACCTAGGTAATTCATTGTAAAATGTAGGATTTAATTTGATTATTAAAGTTTGTAATACTTGAAGTGTTTAAGAATGAGAATAAAGGTATTGTTTTTAGCCGCTGTCGAGTCGTGCATCTATCGTCTCATATAACACGGCGACATCATTATTTTTATAAAACAACTCGGCTTCACTCGTTGTTTTACTTAAAATATGGTCTCATATAACACGGGCAACATCATTATTTTTGGCGTAAAACAACTCGGCTTCGCCTTGTTGTTTTACTTAAAATAATGATGTTGCCCGTGTTATATGAGACGATAGATGCACTCCAGCGGCTAAAAACAATACCTTTATTCTCTAAATATAATACATTGTAGGTAGTTTATGATCGTCTGTAGCACAGAACTTTAGCTTTGTATGTACAGTAACAGGAACATTCAACAATGTATGTATGCTAGTCAACCATGTACAACAAAATATTTGGGTTAATAAATGTACAATTCTCCTGATCATAATATCAAGCCTAAAGGACACATCAGAATACATAGACTGTATTATAGTTATCTTCAGTAGATAGCATTATTAGCCACCATAAACAAGCTATGAGTTTAAAAATATATTTTAAACTCATATCAGATTATTGGGCGTAAAACATCCAATTTTATCATTACTATGTTTTGGATCCAGCATTTTCACACACTTGCATTCATCAAAACATAATAATACCTAGTATTAGTTCTATGAGAGCAATTTCTTTCGAACGTGGGCAGACGACACAACAAATGTTTTCAAAAATAGTTACATAAAATGGTAATAATTGAATCCTCCATGGAAACTGCATTAAAGTTAGTACAAACATCATATGCCTAGTATGGGTTCAAAGAAAACAATCGATTTAAAAAAAATCATAGGTGGTGAAAAATCTATGCAGTCACATAAGCAGCATCACCTGTATCACTAGACCAAACACTGTGTAGACATACAGTGATCATCAATTGATTTCCGCTATGCAGTAAATGATACAACGACAACACATAATTTATACAACTGACTGTAGTGGTGTACACTGATAGTACAAGGAGCTGTGCGCAATTAAATGATACTGACTATCTTATATCTTAAGGCTATTTTGTCATGTGCATGCAAAAACATTGTATCTAGTAAGTGCTGCCTTTTGCTATGTTTGATCTGATCCGCTTGTGTTATCGGGATAAACAAGGATCAAGACAGTGGCGTAGCCAGGTTTTCGGAACCGGGGGAGGGGGCACAACTTGTAAATGTACCGCGGAAATATTTTTTACTGACGGGAAGTAGTGAATTGTTGACCCAATTTCTTTTTGTCCAGTGCAATTAGACCATACACTTCATCTTGTAACTTCAGGCATCAGCAAAATGGATCCACCTCAATGCAAAGGTTAATTCCATTATGGAAGGACAGTACTACAGTCAATTTTAGTTGCTTTACCAATCTTCCCCTTGGGCACTGTGTGAATAAAGGTTGTTAATTAATATCTAAGGGTCATTTTGTGTAAATTTTACCCTACCATCAACTGGAAAAACTCCTTAAACAAGAACATGTTAATGTAAAAAGCATGCCTCAAAGTGAGGTTTTTAACCAAAGAATGTATCCTTTTGGACTTACTTTTTTACAAAAATTTGAAACCACCCTCAACAAGTTGAGCATGATCCAAAAAATGTAGCTTTTTTCACAAATCTGTACTTATAAAATACATGTTGTACCAGGTTTGCAGGTTTTTTGCTGTAGGTGGAAAAACATTTATTGCTGGCAAAAATGGTGATTTCACTTTTTTTTTAAATCTCAAAACAAACTATTAAGTAACAAAAATAATCTCCTGAGTGTAATAAGGCCAGATGTTGTTACTTAAAAGTAACATATTAAGAAGTTCAAGGCACAGGTTTTCATTGCTCACTAGTGCACTTAACGGAAATGTGGCATATCAAATTGAAAATGATTTCATTTTAAAGGAGTTGATGAGACAAAAAAACATGTTGAATGATTCATTTAAAGTTGTGTGTTACTGTTTATACATACAATTCATACATATATAATACATACATACAAAAGTGCATTTAATACAGCGCTGTTACATCAAGACCAAAGCGCAGTATGAACCAGTGGAAAATGGCAATAAGAGAAAATGGCAAATATTATACAATACAAGCAAAAAATTACTACAATTCATCATTTGGATACAAGTGTGTTTTCAGACATTTTTTGAACTTAAAAAGTGTCACACAGTTTCTGATTTCAGCTGGTAAATTGTTCCAGATGTGCAGAGCGATATATGTGAAAGTCCGGTTATGAGCAGATATGAGTGTTTTAGTAGGAGTGCGTTCGGAAAAACCCGGTGATGTCAGAAGCTGAACGAAGACTAGCTTTCTGTATCACTTTTTAAAATTTGACTGACTGTACATTATATTGCCAGTTTTTGCCGGTTTAACCAGGCAAAAACAGGTTTTTGCCATTTTTCCGGCAAAATACAGGTTTTTAACACACACATGTAGAAAATACTGAGAGTACATTCTGTTTCATCTGAATAAAAAAGGGCATCACTACCACACACGTTTGCTGAACAAATAATTCATAACAAAATGTCAGCCCACACAGTTCAAATTTACATCAATATTTCTATTTATCATAATAGGATTTTGTACAGCGTTAACATTATGTTTGTCTGCTACATTTCTATGATTACATGTCGTAATCTACCGCTCCCTCAGGTTCCAGAAAGTTAGATTTAATTTTCACAATCATTTTATTTTCATAAATATTGCATCGAACAAACATGATCAATACAATGAGTTATTCCAGTTGAAATCCAAACTCCCTCTATGGATGATTTAGCTAAAGTCTTCCAAATAGGGAGTATGGATTTCAAATAGCAGATGGATTAATTTAAAACCACTCCTAACCTTTTTATATGAAAATGCTAACAGCTACATGTACATGTATCAATCTTAAAAAATATCCTACAGCACAAAGTTACAGTGCAATGAGTGCATGCATGCATCCCAGGTGATGCAATAATGCAATCACACTAAGTCATATATTATACACACGGTTTTGTTGACCGGCCAGCGAAAAACCAGTGGCTACCCGTCGCCGGGTTCTATTGGGTTCTAATCCCGACAGAAACAAGCAACTTCTTTGTTCATCTTAATTCCATCATCCTCCTATCCATTCCATTCGCCAAAAAACACAATGGGCGTTAGGGTTTATGGTTCAAAACTTACTCAATTGAATCATTTATGCATTTTAAGGGTAGACGAGGTATTGTTGGTCGAAGCAACCTAAAAATCGACTTTCATTATCTAGATCAATATATTATTGAAAAATAACACCTTGATATTTTGCAAAAGTTCATTCTACAAATCGTATACTTTGCAAACTTGCTTAATTTATTGTTTTTAATGAGTTAAGTACGTTTTACAAAAGTGTTGTTGTTTCAGCCCTCTTTATAACATAACTCAAGATCCGCAGCACCTATAAAAGTATATCTGTGATATTTCAATTCTTCTACACGCTCGCTATGAATTGAGCAATGCAGTTTTTGCCAAAGCTCACTACCATTCGTAAAATGCTGTGAACTTCCAAATCACAACAGTTTAAAATAATTAATAACCTTAATTGTGAAAAAATACATTTGTTAAAAAATAAATACGTATTACCACTGATTACAGTTAGTTACATTAGTAGTGAATATGTTGTACATGTATAATGTAGGATCAGGTCGGGACGTATCATGCAGATATGCCTCCAACTTGACGCCTTGCTGTAATCACTTGCATTGAAATATCCAAGTAAGCCCTGTCTGCAATAGCTGCCAGATGTCCTAATTCAGATTGTGCACAATATAGAATGCAGAAATTGTCAAAATGTCAATAGGGCAGCTATAGGAGATAGACATCGGGTTTAGGGCAAGAATGCCCTATCTGTACATGTAGTAGCTGCCAATTCAATTCTTTCTACACATGGAGTCTTGCTATTCGATTCCAATTCAATCCACCTTGCTTTAGAATTAATTCAATTCGATTCCAATTCAATTTGTCAATTTCAAAATCATTTCATTCCAATTCCAATTCAATGCAGTGAAATTAGCAGCTAATCAATTTCAATTCAATTCTGAGCATTCATTTCAATTCCAATTCAATTCCAATTCCAATACAGTTGCAGTTTGTGTTAATTGACCAAAGCAAAGGCACACTGCAAAAACTGCGTCTAAAGATTGAACACTTTTTTGTCAGATTTGTAAACACATGTAAAATCTAAACACAAATATCAAGTGTTTAATATCTAAACACAAGTCATCAAATTACTAAACATGTTTAGCATTTAGACATGTTTACAAATCGAGGACAAGATGGTGTCTAGAATGGTGTTTAATATCTAGACACTGTTTTTTTTTTTTTTGTTTTAAATTTTACTATAAATTTTATAACACTTGTCGCAACAAAAGTCAAAATCAAGTACACTACTTGTCACAAAAGCATTTCAGCAGAAGATACTTTATTGTTATGTTAACTCACTTTCACATTCAAACAATGCGAGTGAACCTTTCCTATTTTATGAAACTTGGAACTTCTTAGTTCTTAGGTGACTGACTTCCTAATATTTGTCTTAACTTCTTGTCCACCATGCACATTATTTTCTAAACTTAAAGGAGGATTTTGTGATCCTAGCATCCTCTTTTTATGACATTTTTCAGTGGATATCCACGACAGAGGCTTATTCCCCAAATTTGAGTTGATTCCGATTTTGCGTTTGCGAGTTATGCATGTTTATGTGTATTACACTGCTCACAGTTGTAATTTCAAATTTGACGATATTTTTGCTAAACGAATTAATCTGCAAGAAATTTTTGGTACATAAACATTATGTAGCCAGAGGTTTCCAGTGGTATAAAAATCTCATCTTTTTTTTTAAAGTGGGGGGGGGGGGATGAGGCTGTGGATCACGAAATGCCCTTTTAAGGTGTGTGGTACAATCGATAATGTGATTATCCTAAGATTTTCACCCAAAATCCTTGTACTTTTGAAAAAATGTGTGAAAAAAGCTGTCAAAGATATAAACATTTTCTTTAATGGTTTTCTCACAATTTGTTCAAAATAATGTACAATGACTTTTGAGCATAAACATTAGGAGTTTGAGAAAAATAGGGGCTTTGTGATTAGTGCCAAAAATTTTTAATGTGTGTCTCTTGTGTGATTGGACCTGGAAGTGTATCAGAATTCAGAACGGGGGAAGGGCACTTGTTACCTGTGGACTGATCTGGAATCACAGATATCTGCTTGTGAATTGAAATGCTGAATTGAAATCAAAGCTGAATTTCATTTCAATTCCACTTCATTCTTCATCACTCAACATGATTTCAATTCCAATCCAATTCAATTCTTCATTGCTCACGATGATTTCAATTCCAATCCAATTCAATTCATGCCCAAGCCCACTCATTTCGATTCCAATTCAATTCCAATGCATTGAAATGAAAATCGTCCAAAATTCATTTCAATTCAATCCGATTTCAATGCATTGAATTAACATTAGTATCAAGGTGTTTCATTGTTCAACCTGCATGAATAATTAGTCAACATGCATCAAAGTAATCTTTCGCTTCATTACATCTTCAATGCATGTTTAATAAGAAGTAATTGATGTTCAAAATGTTATTGCTCGATAGATTCAACCAGATAATCATCGCAGCGTTTATCCATAGTGTTTATCTTCCTACATTGTATACATGTATTTTCTTACAGGGGAAAGCAAAATTTTCCCTCAAATCACAAAATAAAATTTCCCTCATACATCCTGCCATTTCCCTGCAATGTGCTGCCTAGATTGCACATTTTGTCCAATCCTGTTCCAGCAACACATGCAGAACCCTCACCACTAAGAAAATAGCGCCCTTTTATACAAGGTTTTGAACCCAGCTCCTGAATGCGAAAACTACACATGTGCGAAAAGGTGAGTTTGGATTTAGGTACATAATGCTACCTTTTAGGCAAAAAAATAAAGAAAGTCTGTCTCACATGCATTGCTATGTGAACCCGCCCCAATTAACGCTTAGCACTACAGATTGGCCATAAAATTTGTATTTTAGTAGCACTTAGCTTTTTTACCAAATGTGTCCGAGATAGAATTTCCATGGTAGACTACTGTAGAGAAAGATGCAGGTCCTTATTACAGTCTATAAACCCTCTTTACTTCACACGTACATTATAGCAACATTTACTGTATTTATTTAATATTGTTTACATTACAGTAAATGGTATACTTTGTTTATAGTCTTATCATAATTCAAACAGATATGGTGATACAACTGTGTGTGGAAATATACTGACATTTTTCAAGAGGTGTATGCTATCTACTGAAGATAGTAATTTGAGAAACATTTTATTCTCAAATAATTCTGACATAATTATACCAAAGATACTAGTTAACTGCGTGGTATCAAAGTTGAATGAGTTGTTTATTGTACTCTACCAGTACTAGAGATAGCATAATTCTGACATCAGAGTTAACTGTGTGATATCAAAGTTGAATGAGTTGTTTATTGTATACTATCTACTAGAGATAGCAAGTGACCATCTGTCCAACAATTGTTCAAGTCACAACTTTTGTTTTGAGAAATTATGAATTGAGGCGCAGAATTACAATGTATGCATAGTGGCAAATACCAGAGAAATGCAAAGAAATTCTTCTCTGCATATAAATACACCATCAATAACTGCATCACGCCACAGTCAGCAAATCAATAGTCCTTGGTCTGAAAAGTATTGTTTTAGAACTATCTAATCAAATTATCAGCCTAAAACAAATTATACTTTTCAATTAATTCAAATTGGACTTTCAGTTCCTGAAACTGATGATTTTCATATTACATGGAACATTGTACATGGAATTGTACATGGAAATTAAATTTTGGCTGTACAACATGTACATCTCAACACAAATGCAGCGACAAAATGTCGAAGCGCCACATAATACACATCATTCACCACACATTAGCCTGAACATCACATATTTAGGAAATTCCATGTCCTCCTACATGTACTGCTAGATAAAAACATCATTTAGCTAAATCCATTAAGATCTGTCACTTTTCACATCAGTTTGTAAATATGAAGTATTTTGCCATAAGGCAATGTACCATTCATATCAATATGTACCATAACAGTCTCATAGCCAATGGCTTTGTTCAACGACCCCCCATTCAACAATCACAGCTAAAAAGTTGACCTAAAGTTTTGGAGCATGCATTTTTGTACCCCATACATCTTTTGACTGTGTAAAGTATATTGTGATTGAAGAACCATGCCTAGTAGATGAGAGTGTAAATACCTGTATACCCCTGTGTAGCAATAAGAGTTGCATGTCATCTAGGAGTTTAAATATTAGGAATAAGGTAATGGGCTATTCTATTTGAGATCCACTTCTCCCTCTGGAAGCTAGATGACACTACTGCAAATTTTTGCACATCAGGCTTGGGCGATGTTTTGATAAATAGAAAATAATGGATTATTTATCAAAATCGGGTACTGGATTACATTTATCTAAAAACACTGTAATCAAAGTATCGATTGCAGTTTTATCAAAAATAATCTATTGTTTTTCTACGCAAATAGATTGGTTAAGCAATGTTTTCAACTAATAGGTGGTTTTTAAAATAGTTGTATATTTATAGGTGATTAATAACTGAAACTACACCCAGAATAGTATGTGAAACAACTGAACACATCTTTCTCCACTTTTAAGTGGAGAAAGATGTGTACCTATGCTGATACTCAACAAACCTATGCTGATATTCAACCTCTTATATTCACACAATGCTAATACATTGAAAATATTCAATAAAAAAAACACTTTTATTGAAATTGATTGTTTTTAACAATCGCCCAAGCCTATGTCAGATGAAAACAATGGAAAATGTTAAAACCCGTTTGGATTTTTAACATTTTGGCAACTAATTTGGCAAATTTGAATTGTATCACCATGGACGGCTAAAACTGTTGCATTTGGTTGGAATTCCAACATCTTCCTCTAAACAGGGGTTGCAAATTCCCTGGTTACTAAAATACTCTCACATGCCTTCCCCTGAAAGTTTGCTGCCCTAGCTATATAGCGCTGGCACTGCAACAGAGGGGGTGGTTTTCAAAAGGAACAGCCAAATGACAGTTTGCAAGGAATTCAAACAATTGTAATTAGCGTTCTTGGGACTTCAGTCCACTCTAACAATTCCAGGTTTGTTTATGTGTGGATGTATACAGTATGGTCTACCAGACAAGGTATCTTACACTTCCCAGAATCCTCTGCAACATGATAAATTGCCTCATTTCATCCAATGATACTACCATTACTTTGTACAGGTTCCCTTTTTTTTTCGTTTTGAGAATAGACAGGTTAAACATGGGTCGGTAGTTGAGAACTAAACATATTTTGCTAGGTCTGGATGTGCTCTGTTCATTGAGGTATATTTTGTCACTATCGACCCATGTTGTACTAAATAGATAGCAAATCAGTACAGAAAATTAAAATGGGTGAAATGCATTATGGGAAGTGTAAGAAATCTTCTCTAATAGTATACCTTGAAGCTAAAAATGGGTTATGTTCAGTTTCTCAACTTTTCAAGCTATCAAGAAAGCAGGGGCAGATTTCTTTGTCATATTTGTAGAGTGCGTGGAATCAATTTGATTGCTGTAAAGTTTGATATTTTAGAGAGAACCCATGTTTCTGCTACATTAAATTTTCGCGAATTTGTAAATTTGACAAATCAACTGTACTTGCAAAATTAACGAAATTTTCATGCACATGAACATGCTTTACAGTATCGCCAACAGCACTCTTGAAACAAGTCATGCCTTGCCAAGAATAATTTGATTCTCCCAGCCAGATTTACTGCTTTGTTTTAAGTATTAAATGCATCCAGAGATCCGTCAATCCATTTCCATGGTCAATCCATAAACCCTACAAATGTATGTTATTTTGTTGCACTTAGAATATTTACTAAATTATAATAATTAAATTTTGCAATCCACAGCCCCATCCTCACACTGTTCTCCTGTTGAGATTGTTATACCACCAAAAACCTCTAGCTACATATTTTTTTTTTGTGAAATCTTTAATTCTAGCAGATTCAGTTGTTTGGCAAAAATACCATCAAATTTTTGTAAAACAGAACAAAATTACACCACAGTGACCTATGGAGCAATGTAATACACATAATCATGCATAACTTGCACAAATCAAAAATCGGAACCAACTGATATTTGGGGAATACACTTTTTTGTGGATTATCAACTGAAACAAACAAACCGTAAAAAAAGAGCATGCTAGAATCACAAAATACTCCTTTAACTGAAATCCTACATGCCCTGGCATAAGGATATCCAATAGTAGGGAACCTGATCGATCCCCAAGACGAACGTAACCGTTTGACATTCAGTTTTCTTCATATTTTGTTGATATTTCTGAAAAGCAAATTGGTTTATGGGTATTTACCCAATTTACCAACCATTTGTAATTAAGACTTAGAAGTTCAGACAATTTTACAGATATTTTGGTCCTTGACGGAGCTCTGAGAGTTACAAGAATCAATTTTGATATTCAATAAAAGCAATTGAACTCTATGCCAAGATGATTTTGCTTAGATTCAACTAAAAATTTATGTAGCAAAAAATAACGCTCCATAACATTTTTGAGAATAGTTCAAAAATAAATGATCATAATTTATGCATTGTTTTACTATTTATTGATGAGCGGATAATTCTACCACTTTAAAATACATGTCCCCTATACCCTATAATGTATTTCACTGAATGTCACTGAATAATTCTCATCATAGTAAACTACAATGTAGTATCGAACTTGTCATTTAAATTGTTAAGAATAACAGTAAACAGGTCAGTGTCCCCTTTTTGACTGGAAAGGAAGCTTTTAAAATTATCCATTAGCTCACTGCGTGCCAATATACACGCTCCTGTTCAGAGCTTTTCTCAGTATATGTTTTATCGTCATGTTGCATATGATTTGCAATCCAACATTTATATCCCAATTTTGAATTTACATGTACACATACATACAGGGATGTAAGTAGCTGTTGAAAAAAAAACCCTGAAACGGTGTGAGAGAAGCAAGTCAGCCCGAACGCTTGAACGGAGCACTATCTTTTTAGCGAATGCTAGGGAATGGGTTATAGGCTATGAGGGTATCACCCCCCTAAAAAAATTTTGTTTGCTCTTTTTATGATGAAATATCATACAAAATTTTGTAAGTTTTCCAGGTTTTTTTTTACGGATTTTCGCGGGAAATTTATTTATTATTTTTTTACATCACTGTACATGTATATTTGGGTTAATTTTGTACAATTAATTTGTGTGGTGGTACTGACTTGCCTAAAGTTACCTTACACCTTTGCTTTGGTTCTTCACCAGGGGTCAAAATAATATCTGATGAAGCAGGGGCAACCTCTATCTTGTTGAAAATTCCCCCTGGTTCTTGTGTCTTTTGTCTTGAACCAGGGGCAATTTCAAATCAACCTGCATGTGCAGAGCAAAAATGAATATAATACCACTCTGGGTAATTTTAAATTTTAAAAAGTTGCTCCTGGCCATGACGATTTTCAAGGGAATTTTACAAAATTGCCTCCAAGTGACAAAATTGCCTCCAAGTGACAAAATTGCCTCCAACTGACAAAATTGCCTCCAAGTGACAAAATTCCCTCCAAATGACAAAATTCCCTCCAAATGACAAAATTAACTCCAATTTCCTAATGACAAAATTTACCTCCAAATGACAAAATTCCCTCAAATAATGACAAATTTTACCTCCAAATGACAAAATTGCCCTCCAAACGATACAAAAATTCTCCCTACAAATGAAAGATTCCCTCCAAATAATACAAAATTATCCTCCAACTGCATTATCTCATTTCTGACCTTCCATGTAACTGATGCACTCTCTGAATGTGTTTTGTATGACAACATACCTAATCCATGGGCTATTCCACTTGAAATTCATACCCCCCTATGGAAGACACAACCTTAATCTCCCACACAGGGAATGTGTACAAATGTATTTCAAATGGGGTTACCTGATGGATGATTCCATTTGAAAACGACACCCCCTGGGTGAGAGATTAATGTCTTCCAAGGTGGGGGGGGGGGGGTAAGGATTTCAACTGGAACAGGGGGTAAGGATTTCAACTGGAACAGCCCAGACTCATACACCATAGCATGTTTATATGTGAGCCAAGTCAAATGCTACATAATGCAAGGTATTCAAAAATAACTGTTACATCTGTGGAAACTATTTAGTGATGGGTGAATATTGACACTTGGATGCGGTAGTGCTTCCGATCTGTAACCACTGGAGGGGAGAAAATGATAGATGAATGAATGTATGAGAAAAAGATCTGGATGGGATAAACGAGATCCAATAGAGCATACACAGACTGGTCCGTACAGTACATGGGTGGAATCAATTAAATGTTAATCCAATGCATTGAAATTTGAATTGAATAGAAATGAATTTTGGGTGATTTTCATTTCAATGCAATGGAATTGAATTGGAATAAAATGATTGGCTTGGGTATGAATGGAACTGAATTGGAATTGAAATAATGGTGAGCAATGAAGAATTGGATTGGATTGGAATTGGCATCATTTTGAGTAATGTTAATTCAATTTGAATTGAAATTAATCTTGGGTGATTTTCATTTCAATGCATTGGAACTGAATTGAAATAAAAATGATTGGCTTGGGCATGAATTGAATTGGAATTGAAATAATGGTGAGCAATGAAGAATTGTATTGGAATTAAAATCAATTTTAAAGTGAAATAACATTTAATCCATGTACATTGTAGCCTACACAAATGTAATTTGGGTATAGCACATTTCAAAATAAAAATGGACATTTTCATGTGATAAATTTTGTGCGATTTGCCAAAAATGAACTGTTTCCCTCCCTTGCTTGTAACTTTGTGATTCTAAGTTTCCTTACATTGACCTATGTACTAAATTTGTGCGTTGTTATTTTCACAGTAGCAGCTTAGAACACAAAAAGAATGTAGCGCAAAAATTCCCACTTTTTTACAAATACTGTTTATTTTCCTAATATTATTTCTTATGAAGTTAAACAATTTAAAAATACAACATTTGTTTCTCTTTTTTATTTTTTTGATAAGCCTATGTTAAGATTCCTCATCTTCCGAAGACAGCAAAAAAATATAAAAAATCATATTTCTTTTAAAGTGGGAGAAAAAGGGGAAATTGGGAATCTTCTTCCAGGGATATTTTGCAAGCAGTTGGTTGGCATATAATTTTGTACAGAGTATCATACACAAAATCTGCCAATTTAGTCCTCGGTATGTCAATTAAAAGTAGTTTCAGATTTCCTCGGTTTGATAGCAAATCACAAGGTCTGCTATTGCCGGTGCAGACAGGTAAAGCCCATTTGGTTTTCTTGAGACAGTAGCATCTGCATATGTGATGTACTCACAATTAAAGGCGGACATCTGTACTGTGAGATGCAGTGTGCAGTGAATGCACCCTATAGTTACAACGTCTTCAATTGCACATAATACAGGACTACAGGTGAATTAATTCATTCTTAGCCAAGCTCGAACATACCTGTTGCATCCATGTATTTATAAAAAAATAAAAAGATCATTCATATGTGCCATAACTGATCAGATATACATATTATAGGCCTAATAATAATTTAACTTTTACACACACAAAACTAGTTTATTATTAATAATTAAGTAAATGTGTATTTCATTATCAAAACAGGATATATGTATACAAAACCAAAACTACAAAACAAGTTGATTAGTTTCCACAAAGAACACAATCAGCATACAATTTTATCTGTCAAAGCTTACAAAAGAATAGGATTGATTTTAGGGGAAAATAAATGAATCAATATGCTTAACTCTCAACATAATCAATATTATTGGAATCATTTATTGATCATTAAATTCATTCTGGAGCTCTTTCGCCCGATTGCAGACATAAGATTGGCTTTACTTGAAAAAAGAAGTACATTGTAATAAAAATGTGAAATTGGCAAAAATGTCCCCAAATTCCACACGCCCGAATAATCTAGGCCTTTTTCCTACCAATTCTTGCCCATCACAAGGAAAAAACCTTCAGCTGAACTTCCAACATAAAAGTAATAAATATTTGCCAGATTGGATAGTGTTTTTTAACAAATTATAGCAAAATAACGCAATGAACAAATTTTAATCTTTCCCCAGAGAAGGCCAGTGCATCCAGGCCGGATTCGAACCAGCGACCTTCGAATTACTATCATGACGCTCTAACCAACTGAGCTAAAGAGGCACATTGGAGAAGAGCGGAAGATATAAATCTATCATAGCCTATATTTTTACTCGACTGCAGGGATTTCGAGATGTCCATTTAATTAAGACCAAAACATTGCAGAGTAAGTAAGGGAGTAAGTTATAGGCTGAGACCATTTCATGGTTCAGCAAAAATACGTACTCTGAACACAAACACTCTGCTCCACTGCATTTATGTGGCCTATGCTTTGAGCAACACCCTCATAATAAGCCACTTGTTTACACACCATCTCAGTTTGCAATATGTGCCATTTTGAGTGACTTCTAACCACATCCCAAGTTCTTGACATTTACCGGCGGAATGCCCCGTCTCTTCCCTGGAGGTCCTCATTAGATTCAATATGGTAAATTAGTACAAATCACTGCGGCCCTTAAGGTGTATTGCCAATCATTTAACTGATCATTTACACCCAAAGTTGCCAGATGTGCAGCACAAAGGTGTGGCAAGCACCTTGTCAAGGCAACACAGCAATCAATTGGAAGTCAAAGAATCTTCCTTTTAAACCCTCCCCACATCGGTATCAACTGGAATGCAGTTTAAAAGTTTCTTTAAAAATTCAAAAATTTCAGAATTGTTAATTTTTATGAACATATTTGGAATTAACATGAAAAATGCTAAAATGAGCACAAACAAGCCAGTATTGGTTCAGTGGTTCATGAAATAGTTCTTGATATTTTGAGAAATATCGCATAGCTGGCACTTTTTATGTTGATGTCTAATGGGCAGCATGCAAACCATTACAAACTCTTAATATATTGTGGTCATGTTTTGATATGAATTTTAGGCATTCTCATGAAATAATGGTGAATTTCACCCCCCCCCCCCAAAAAAAATCCTTAACCCTAACAGTACCTGGTACAACAAAATACTACTTGATACATGTATATGCACTGGGCGTGCATGCATTCCACGTGATCTGATGACGCAATCACCCAAAGTGACACATAGGCACGCTTTCGTTGTCCAGGCCAGCAGAAGACCTGTGGCTAAGTGTTGCCGACCTAGTACTTGGCATGTAAGGGGTCTCGGGTTCGAATCCCACACAGTGCAAACAACTTCTTTCTTTGTTTTCTCTCTTTTTATTCCTTCCTTCTTTCCTTTCCACTCACCAAAAAGCCCTTGGGCTGTTACTGTTAGTGTTAACGCACAATTTTTTCATTATACATGTACATGCAATGCATGCAAAAGAAAGAGGTGTAGGTGTAAGTGATCAAATTAATACTGGCCCAATGGTGGTTTATGGCAACTTATTTACCTCAGGTACTCAAGTATAAAATAACTGGGCCGAAGGGAGCTCAAAGTTCAATGCTGTAATTTGAACTTGCGTGTACTCATGCATGCATGCATATAGTATTAATTAACAAGGCCAGGGTACACAGTTGATCAACAGTTGATTAGAGAAAATCAATCTGAATGGTCAGTGATTCTATACATAGGGGTTGGTGTAGGGATGGGATGTTCACAGTTGCATCCAACTTAAAGGCTATAGTATTACATGTACTAGATGTACCACTTCTATAGCGCACATCCCTGAAGTGTCGGTAAATTTTACCAACTTTTTGAGGACTTGATATGACACACAGGCAGCCACCGAGGCCTAGGATATATGAACTTGTAAAAATATTGTCATATCCTCATGAGGCATACATAAAAAGTTGCATCCACTTGATTAGACGGATCTTCTTATGTGGTATTCTTGTCCATAAAATCAACTGCCTGTACTTTGCCCGTACATGTACCACACCATACCATTTTGATACAGCCTGTATAATTGTTGCCATTCTACACACATCTATGTACATGATGAGGAAGAATAAAATTTCACCCCTGATGACAGCCTCCCCCTTCTACACAACATCCATCTGGCTATTAATCACCTATGTGTGGTTTATGCATACAAGTCTACCCATGCTATACATGACGGACTGACATCACAACAAATTCACCTGCCAGCATCACATGAATAAATCGTCTACATAGCTTTTGTTGAATGATATGACATTTCCTGTATAGGAAAAAACATGAAAGCAACAACCAAATTGTGCATCAACCATGGGCCCATAAAATAAATCTGTAATTTTCCTCCACTAAAGCCCGCATAACCCCCCTACACCCCCCCCCCCCCCCAATATTTTAAGGCTTAATGTATTTTTGATAAAGAATTCAGCAGCTATGGCATTCCATAAAACACAAACACCCCAGTGACCACTCCGCCCATTTTCTGCCCAGAGAAAACTTTATAATTTGGACATCACAGTTTTCGGATGGGAGGTGTCCTCATTCTGAACTTCCAAGCAGGGGTGCCACCAGGACCAAAAAAGTACTGGTTTTTTTATGTGAGTGCCGGACGTAGTGACAAACCTGCTTCCAAGCATTGTGCGAGGAGTTGAAAGTATGATTTAATTTTCCGAAAGGGGCATTAAACCTGTGCACCCCTTCTTGTACCCCACACTCCCAAGGCTAGTGCTATCCCTATTCCTAACCACAGTGATATTTCAGCCGGTTTTCACTATCGAACATATTGGCGTTGTCCGTAGAGTTTGACCTTCAGGATGATTGATACATGCAGTGTATGAATCCACAACAAACTGTTACCATATACTGGACAGATAGACTTCAATGCATGATGGGATAGTCCCTTGAGCTGCTGACTTACACTTCCCATAATGCATTTCTCACATTTCAATTTTCTGTACTGATTTGCTATCAAGTGCAACATACGTAGATAGTGACAAAAAGTACCTCAACTGCTCAATGAACATGTCTTCCATAGGCTGTGTACCTCAATGAACACAGCACATCCAGATCTTGCAAAATATGTTTATTTCATGACTATGGACCCATGTTGAGCCAGTCTATTCTCAAAATGAAAACAAAGGGAAACTGTACAAAGTAATAGGAGTGTCATATGATGTGATGCATCATGTTGCAAAGGATTCTGGGAAAGGTAACATTATCTTGTCTGGTCCTCCTTCATCATAGTTCTTGGTTAACAAGAAGATGAAATCAACTGAGTTTTAATATGATACCTAACTTCACTGCTGGTGTCCTACCTTTAAATTGTAGTCATACTTTGGTGTGCCTGCTATTGCTAAACTTAAATTGGCAGGAAGTCCTAATTCTAAAATTTGAGAAAATAGTACTGTAAACTAGTTTTTCTGTTTTCACAGTTAGCACTTACTCTTTGAACCCTAACACATTTAGAATGGAGTCTCTCACTCAGGGGTTCTTAATAGGGGGCCCACAGGCCAGATCCAGCCCACCTGCAAATAGTGGTTGAAATATACAGTAAAACATAGCAAAATAAGGTGTATTTGGTCCTCAAAATGCAGATCTATGAGTTTGGCCCTTGGAGGCCCATAAGCACCGCCACCCACCTCCAGTTAAGACTCTTCTTGGAGTATTCAGGAGGATTCACAACCAAGTACCAAGCATATAATTTGCTGTTCCAGTTGAAATCCAAACAAACACCCTATGGAAGACATCATGATCTTGATCTCCCACACAGTTGGCGTAGATTTCAAAAGGATTCACCCATTCATCAAGTAACCCCATTTGAAATTCACACTTCTTGTGTGTAAGATTAAGGTCATGTCTTACATACAGGGTGTATGGATTTCAACTGGAATAGCCCAATAGAGAGCCTCTGCTCTAATCAATAACCATATATGGCATGAATTTTCAATTATCATGGAAATGTATCAAACATTACAATTACATGCAAACCATGCCGGTACCAGATGTCCTCATAATTCAGTGGGAGCAAGAACCTACACCCCACTGTCATCCATCTAGCTCCTAATCCTCCCAATCAATGACCTACCAAGGATCAGGAGGGAGGGAAGGAGGGAAGGAGGAAAGGATAACAACCTAATCATCACACATCTGCTGTTATCATCATCTATTCATCTCATCCATCTAGCTTCTAATCATGTTGGACTACTCCTCCCAATCAATGACCTACCAAGGATCAGGAGGGAGGAAGGAGGAAGGAGGAAAGGATAACAACCTAATCATCACACATCTGCTGTTATCATCATCTATTCATCTCATCCATCTAGCTTCTAATCATGTTGGACTACTCCTCCCAATCAATGACCTACAAAGGATCAGGAGGGAGGGAAGGAGGAAAGGATAACAACCTAATCATCACATATCTGCTGTTATCATCATCTATTCATATCATCCATCTAGCTTCTAATCACGTTGGATTACTCCTCCCAATCAATGACCTACCAAGGATCAGGAGGGAGGGAAGGAGGAAAGGATAACAACCTAATCATCACATATCTGCTGTTATCATCATCTATTCATCTCATCCATCTAGCTTCTAATCACGTTGGACTACTCCTCCCAATCAATGACCTACCAAGGATCAGGAGGGAGGGAAGGAGGAAAGGATAACAACCTAATCATCACATATCTGCTGTTATCATCATCTATTCATCTCATCCATCTAGCTTCTAATCATGTTGGACTACTCCTCCCAATCAATGACCTACCAAGGATCAGGAGGGAGGGAAGGAGGAAAGGATAACAACCTAATCATCACACATCTGCTGTTATCATCATCTATTCATCTCATCCATCTAGCTTCTAATCATGTTGGACTACTCCTCCCAATCAATGACCTACAAAGGATCAGGAGGGAGGGAAGGAGGAAAGGATAACAACCTAATCATCACACATCTGCTGTTATCATCATCTATTCATCCCATCCATCTAGCTTCTAATCATGTTGGACTACTCCTCCCAATCAATGACCTACAAAGGATCAGGAGGGAGGGAAGGAGGAAAGGATAACAACCTAATCATCACATATCTGCTGTTATCATCATCTATTCATCTCATCCATCTAGCTTCTAATCATGTTGGACTACTCCTCCCAATCAATGACCTACCAAGGATCAGGAGGGAGGGAAGGAGGAAAGGATAACAACCTAATCATCACATATCTGCTGTTATCATCATCTATTCATATCATCCACCTAGCTTCTAATCACGTTGGACTACTCCTCCCAATCAATGACCTACCAAGGATCAGGAGGGAGGGAAGGAGGAAAGGATAACAACCTAATCATCACACATCTGCTGTTATCATCATCTATTCATCTCATCCATCTAGCTTCTAATCATGTTGGACTACTCCTCCCAATCAATGACCTACCAAGGATCAGGAGGGAGGGAAGGAGGAAAGGATAACAACCTAATCATCACATATCTGCTGTTATCATCATCTATTCATCTCATCCATCTAGCTTCTAATCATGTTGGACTACTCCTCCCAATCAATGACCTACAAAGGATCAGGAGGGAGGGAAGGAGGAAAGGATAACAACCTAATCATCACACATCTGCTGTTATCATCATCTATTCATCTCATCCATCTAGCTTCTAATCATGTTGGACTACTCCTCCCAATCAATGACCTACAAAGGATCAGGAGGGAGGGAAGGAGGAAGGGATAACAACCTAATCATCACACATCTGCTGTTATCATCATCTACTCATATCATCCACCTAGCTTCTAATCACGTTGGACTACTCCTCCCAATCAATGACCTACCAAGGATCAGGAGGAGGGAGGGAGAAAGGATAACAACCTAATCATCACATATCTGCTGTTATCATCATCTATTCATCTCATCCATCTAGCTTCTAATCACGTTGGACTACTCCTCCCAATCAATGACCTACCAAGGATCAGGAGGGAGGGAAGGAGGAAAGGATAACAACCTAATCATCACACATCTGCTGTTATCATCATCTATTCATATCATCCATCTAGCTTCTAATCATGTTGGACTACTCCTCCCAATCAATGACCTACAAAGGATCAGGAGGGAGGGAAGGAGGAAAGGATAACAACCTAATCATCACATATCTGCTGTTATCATCATCTATTCATATCATCCATCTAGCTTCTAATCACGTTGGACTACTCCTCCCAATCAATGACCTACCAAGGATCAGGAGGGAGGGAAGGAGGAAGGGATAACAACCTAATCATCACATATCTGCTGTTAACATCATCTACTCATATCATCCACCTAGCTTCTAATCACGTTGGACTACTCCTCCCAATCAATGACCTACCAAGGATCAGGAGGGAGGGAAGGAGAAAGGGATAACAACCTAATCATCACATATCTGCTGTTATCATCATCTATTCATCTCATCCATCTAGCTTCTAATCACGTTGGACTACTCCTCCCAATCAATGACCTACCAAGGATCAGGAGGGAGGGAAGGAGGAAAGGATAACAACCTAATTATCACATATCTGCTGTTAACATCATCTATTCATCTCATCCATCTAGCTCCTAATCACGTTGGACTACTCCTCCCAATCAATGACCTACCAAGGATCAGGAGGGAGGGAAGGAGGAAAGGATAACAACCTAATCATCACATATCTGCTGTTAACATCATCTATTCATCTCATCCATCTAGCTTCTAATCACGTTGGACTACTCCTCCCAATCAATGACCTATCAAGGATCAGGAGGGAGGGAAGGAGGAAAGGATAACAACCTAATCATCACATATCTGCTGTTATCATCATCTATTCATCCCATCCATCTAGCTTCTAATCACGTTGGACTACTCCTCCCAATCAATGACCTACCAAGGATCAGGAGGGAGGGAAGGAGGAAAGGATAACAACCTAATCATCACATATCTGCTGTTAACATCATCTATTCATCTCATCCATCTAGCTTCTAATCACGTTGGACTACTCCTCCCAATCAATGACCTACAAAGGATCAGGAGGGAGGGAAGGAGGAAAGGATAACAGCCTAATCATCACATATCTGCTGTTATCATCATCTATTCATCTCATCCATCTAGCTTCTAATCACGTTGGACTACTCCTCCCAATCAATGACCTACAAAGGATCAGGAGGGAGGGAAGAAGGAAGGGATAACAACCTAATCATCACATATCTGCTGTTATCATCATCTATTCATCCCATCCATCTAGCTTCTAATCACACTGGACTACTCCTCACAATCAATGACCTATCAAGGATCAGGAGGGAGGGAAGGAGGAAAGGATAACAACCTAATCATCACATATCTGCTGTTAACATCATCTATTCATCTCATCCATCTAGCTTCTAATCATGTTGGACTACTCCTCCCAATCAATGACCTACCAAGAATCAGGAGGGAGGGAGGGAAGGAGGAAAGGATAACAACCTAATCATCACATATCTGCTGTTATCATCATCTATTCATCTCATCCATCTAGCTCCTAATCACGTTGGACTACTCCTCCCAATCAATGACCTACAAAGGATCAGGAGGGAGGGAAGGAGGAAAGGATAACAACCTAATCATCACATATCTGCTGTTATCATCATCTATTCATCTCATCCATCTAGCTCCTAATCACGTTGGACTACTCCTCCCAATCAATGACCTACCAAGGATCAGGAGGGAGGGAGGGAGGAAAGGATAACAACCTAATCATCACATATCTGCTGTTATCATCATCTATTCATCTCATCCATCTAGCTCCTAATCACGTTGGACTACTCCTCCCAATCAATGACCTACAAAGGATCAGGAGGGAGGGAGGAGGAAAGGATAACAACCTAATCATCACATATCTGCTGTTATCATCATCTATTCATCCCATCCATCTAGCTCCTAATCACGTTGGACTACTCCTCCCAATCAATGACCTACAAAGGATCAGGAGGGAGGGAAGGAGGAAAGGATAACAACCTAATCATCACATATCTGCTGTTATCATCATCTACTCATATAATCCACCTAGCTTCTAATCACGTTGGACTACTTCTCCCAATCAATGACCTACCAAGGATCAGGAGGGAGGGAAGGAGGAAAGGATAACAACCTAATCATCACATATCTGCTGTTATCATCATCTATTCATCTCATCCATCTAGCTCCTAATCACGTTGGACTACTCCTCCCAATCAATGACCTACCAAAGGATCAGGAGGGAGGGAAGGAGGAAAGGATAACAACCTAATCATCACATATCTGCTGTTATCATCATCTATTCATCTCATCCATCTAGCTTCTAATCACGTTGGACTACTCCTCCCAATCAATGACCTACCAAGGATCAGGAGGGAGGGAAGGAGGAAAGGATAACAACCTAATCATCACATATCTGCTGTTATCATCATCTATTCATCTCATCCATCTAGCTCCTAATCACGTTGGACTACTCCTCCCAATCAATGACCTACCAAAGGATCAGGAGGGAGGGAAGGAGGAAAGGATAACAACCTAATCATCACATATCTGCTGTTATCATCATCTATTCATCTCATCCATCTAGCTTCTAATCACGTTGGACTACTCCTCCCAATCAATGACCTACCAAGGATCAGGAGGGAGGGAAGGAGGAAAGGATAACAACCTAATCATCACATATCTGCTGTTATCATCATCTATTCATCCCATCCACCTAGCTTCTAATCACGTTGGACTACTCCTCCCAATCAATGACCTACCAAGGATCAGGAGGGAGGGAAGGAGGAAAGGATAACAACCTAATCATCACATATCTGCTGTTATCATCATCTACTCATATCATCCACCTAGCTTCTAATCACGTTGGACTACTCCTCCCAATCAATGACCTACCAAGGATCAGGAGGGAGGAAGGAGGAAAGGATAACAACCTAATCATCACATATCTGCTGTTATCATCATCTACTCATATCATCCACCTAGCTTCTAATCACGTTGGACTACTCCTCCCAATCAATGACCTACCAAGGATCAGGAGGGAGGGAAGAAGGAAGGGATAACAACCTAATCATCACATATCTGCTGTTATCATCATCTATTCATATCATCCACCTAGCTTCTAATCACGTTGGACTACTCCTCCCAATCAATGACCTACCAAGGATCAGGAGGGAGGGAAGAAGGAAGGGATAACAACCTAATCATCACACATCTGCTGTTATCATCATCTACTCATATCATCCACCTAGCTTCTAATCACGTTGGATTACTCCTCCCAATCAATGACCTACCAAGGATCAGGAGGGAGGGAAGAAGGAAGGGATAACAACCTAATCATCACATATCTGCTGTTATCATCATCTATTCATATCATCCACCTAGCTTCTAATCACGTTGGACTACTCCTCCCAATCAATGACCTACCAAGGATCAGGAGGGAGGGAAGAAGGAAGGGATAACAACCTAATCATCACACATCTGCTGTTATCATCATCTACTCATATCATCCACCTAGCTTCTAATCACGTTGGACTACTCCTCCCAATCAATGACCTACCAAGGATCAGGAGGGAGGGAAGGAGGAAAGAATAACAACCTAATCATCACATATCTGCTGTTATCATCATCTATTCATCTCATCCATCTAGCTCCTAATCACGTTGGACTACTCCTCCCAATCAATGACCTACCAAGGATCAGGAGGGAAGGAAGGAGGAAAGGATAACAACCTAATCATCACATATCTGCTGTTATCATCATCTATTCATCTCATCCATCTAGCTCCTAATCACGTTGGACTACTCCTCCCAATCAATGACCTACCAAAGGATCAGGAGGGAGGGAAGGAGGAAAGGATAACAACCTAATCATCACATATCTGCTGTTATCATCATCTATTCATCCCATCCATCTAGCTCCTAATCACGTTGGACTACTCCTCCCAATCAATGACCTACCAAAGGATCAGGAGGGAGGGAAGGAGGAAAGGATAACAACCTAATCATCACATATCTGCTGTTATCATCATCTATTCATCTCATCCATCTAGCTTCTAATCACGTTGGACTACTCCTCCCAATCAATGACCTACCAAGGATCAGGAGGGAGGGAAGGAGGAAAGGATAACAACCTAATCATCACATATCTGCTGTTATCATCATCTATTCATCTCATCTATCTAGCTTCTAATCACGTTGGACTACTCCTCCCAATCAATGACCTACCAAATATCGTTTTCGACCCAGTTGCCTGCCAGATTTGCTATGATTTTCCTCCTGGCAGGCATAGGAATCAAATACATGTTGCAATATCGAGTTTCAGCTCGCTATATCTTCCTCACTAATTATTGTACGTACACAACGAGCAACACAGTGACCTAATTCCAAACTCATAAGCTCACGTTATGGGAAACTTTAGCAGTATGTACACTGATGCACAAATTTGACAGCTCTATAGATTGTTTTGTATAATTTACATCCTCATCACAAGCATGTCATACAGATGAAGATGATACATGATGGAGGTCATTAACCAGGTTATCTTGAATACATCATAGTTTCTGCTGTCAGGCTAGAGAGATGGTTGGCGTGTACAGTACATACACACACTCACACAGTTTGTATTGACGGAATGTATCATCATACTATCATGTCAGTTCAATGACATGCCAGATGAATTTATTTTCTGATATAGATGGTGTTGTGTTGGGATGTGTCGCATAGACATCACAAACCCAATGGCCATAATAGTTGAACCAAAAGCTCACATAATCTAATTTTTTTGCGAAAACAATCCATGCTTTCTCTAGGGCTGTGCAATAAATAACTGTCCGCCCTCCACCCGGTGGGCAAATAGAAGGGGGTACACTGCAAAAGGAAGGAAAGCGGTTTCTGGCAGGTCGAGATGGGGGGGGGGGAGGGGTGAGAGGGGTGAGAAGAGCATATATCTGGCAAACTATTTTGAAATTTGTCCAGGGTGAACTGATAATTATTTTACAGCAGGCTCGTAACTAGGGAGTAAGGGAGGTTGATTTTCAACTTTTTTTAGATATTTGATTTGAAACAAATGGAGATATCTGTGACTTGCCATAACAATAACTACCATGCAAAGAAAAAAATTCTACCATCAAGCACTTTTTGAGGAAATCCATTTTAATTTTCAAAAATAAGCCTGTCGAATTCGGCAGCTTTGCACAACATTTACTATGGGAAGTTTGTATGTGATATTAAGTTCCTACATTTTTGCAACTTTTTTTGGTATCAATATTTTACATGTGAATACTGTTTCATTACATTGATGTGAAAAATAACCATTATGTATCAGATGCCACAAAATCATTTTCAAATTTAACCCCATAACCCCTGGGAGAGCTGTATTTTTGTACTCTTCAACCCTAAAATATACCGCTTTCTTGCTCATTATGTTTAACTTAAAATTTTTTCCAACGTTATCCATACAAGCTATAATTATGTCATTCTAACATCAACAATAACATAATATATAGTTCTCAATTTCAATGACCCCACTTCACCTTCACCACTTGAAGCACCTGGTCAGGAATGTTTTCTGTCAGAGCTGGTTCACAGATCCCAGTATTAATTGGTGTGATCTTCTTTAAGTGCTTCTTTGCTGGCTCTTGTGATAGGCAAGACTTTCTTGGGTGCAGTTTCTTCTAAATCATCAGACTTCACCATGATGGAGTACAGTACATTCTCAGGAAGCAATGCAAATGCATTGTACTTGATGTTCTAGCTGAAAGCGATAGATTGGATCTCTTCAGAATGCAGTTTGATCCTCTGGATCATGTTAAAAATGTACAGCTGCTGGTTATGGAACTTGCTGTCCCTTTTGATCTCAAACCAACTTACTGCATACACTTCAACAATGAACTTGATAGCATGGTGAAGCCTTTCTTGTATTTCTGCAGTATAAGCACCTCTGGTCCACAGACACATCAGTCTTATTACCAATGTCAACCATTGCATGATTCATTGGTCCTATCTTCTAGGCTGCAAATCTTGGGCTGACCTAGATCCCATGAACATACTCTAACAGAAGCCTCTGGTCAGTGTGACTACTGAGATCATCCAGTGAATCTTCATCAAATTCCATCTGATCAAGGGGGGCCTTCACCTTTGTGAAATTCACCTGTGGCAGATCCTGATGTTCAGTTTCACACAATTTTCCCAGGGGTCAGTGAAAGCGGATGGACTTTTAGTACTGCCATCAAGGTGCTTAAAATACTGCTCTGAAAGGAAGCTCATTCTGATGAAGTGAACAGCCAATGGTGTGTAGTTTCATCTTAATTTCATTTTCTAAAACTGTCACAAGACCTCCCACTGCACCAGTCAGCTTTCAGGGTATGAACACTGTTGAACTCCTTCAAGACACTGGAAACTTCTTTATCAAGGAAGATTGGTTTGGTTCATCCAATCTATATAGGCCTAGTATAACATGGTAATTGCCCTGTAATAGTGGATGTAAAGGTATTTTTTTTTCTCCAACAGAGTAGGCCTATGAGATCTTCACATGATTGTGGGAAAAATTACATGAAAATTACCATGTTCTACTAAATTACATAGGTTGGTTGTTTCATTATCCTATTTTTCATAAACACAAACTACCCTCAACATCTTCACATCCTGCTTCTATTACTGACGGCTTTTCATTTGACCTTGTACCGTTCCTAAAATTGACATAGGCCTAAATAGCAATTTAAGACAATTGATGGTGACATCATATAATCATTAGATTTTGGAACTTATACTGATGATATTGTGCCATCAATAGAGAAAAGAAACCTTTGCCTTCAATGTAAAAATAGACTGATACCAAATAATGAGCTGGGCTGTGTTTATAATTCCTAAATACAAGTACCAGTACTGACGCTGAGTATAGTCCCACCCCGTTTTTGGGTGAACATTTTTCAAATTTTTTGTGTGGGAATAAACTCGATTTTCAAAAAAAAAAAAAAAATATTTTTTTTTTTTTTTTAATTTTAGGTCAACCTAGAATTATCCTATTATTTAGGTCTAGGTCCATAGAAACTAAAAAAAAAAAAAAAAAAAATTTCAAGATGTTTTGTTATTTTTAATATGAAAATTGATAATTTGTATTCATGTCATACTCTATTAATGATTTCAAAATGCATTGAATTTGAATGCATTTTGAAATCATTAATAGAGTATGACATGAATACAAATTATCAATTTTCATATTAAAAATAACAAAACATCTTGAATTTTTTTTTTTTTTTTTTTTTTTTTTTTTAGGTCAACCATGAATGATCCTAGCATTTAGGTCTAGGTCCTGGGACACTCCAAAGCCGAAAAATAATAACTTTAAAAAAAATTTAAAATTTTTTTTTTTTTTTTTTTTAATTTCTGAAATTTTCCGAAAGTTTGGGGTGGGACTTTACTCGAAGGTGGGACTATACTCGCGTCAGTACGGTACTTATAAATCAGCCCATAATCTCCCATAGTATAACACTATGCAAGGTTGCCGAATTCGACAGGTTTATTTTCCAAAATATATTTGGATTTCCTCAAAAATTACAGTAATTTCCACAAAAATGACTTGTTGCAATGGTGTTTCTACATGGATTCACAGATATCTCCACTTGTTTCAGACCCCAGTTCCAAAATCAACCTCCCTTACTAGGGAGTCCCCTTGTTTGATCCAAAAAAGTCCAATTTGTCAGCGTAGCGAGGAAAAAAAAGAAGTTTTTATGCCAAAATGAGTGGTTCAACATTGAATCTGTATACTGACTCCAGTGACTTGACTCAAGCTTAAAATTTGACTCAAGCTTAAAATGAGTCATTTTTCTCAACCTGTATTTTTGGTGACTTGTCATAACTGTATTTTTATTTACTAGTATTTTTTTTTAATTCAAGAAAATCATTTTTTTTTAAATTCATACTTAAGCCCTGAGTGTGAATTTCAAAGTTCTTGGTTACCTGAATGGTAAACTACTGGGCACCACACCCGCTTTGTGGCTCGATGTCGCATCTTCTCATACCTTTGCCTCTCAACCCCCGTAATTGTAGCGGTTCGATGCTTCCCCTCAATCCTGATTAGTCTTGACTATGACCCTGTTCACATTAGGAAATTTTCTTCTTTCGACGAAGATTAAAAATCGTTTTTTTTTTTTTTTTACGCAATTTTCTTCCTTCGACGAATTAAAATTGCTTTGTTCAACGGAGCTAAAAAGGTTATTTCGACGAAGGAATACTTCGTTCGACGAAGCTAATAATGTAATGTGTACGCTCGCTTCGTTCGACGAAGGAAATTGATCATGTGACAAGTGACCTTAGCCGGGCGTTAATAGCTTCATTCAAGCTTAGTTAATTTTCATGAAATGTGTACAGTGCAATGTCTTCGTTCGGTCTTCGTTCAGCGTAATGTGTACACATGCTTAATTAGTTAATCAAGATTAACTTATCTTCGTCGAATGAAGAAATTTGCTAATGTGAACAGGGTCAAAGACTACCTGATGAATGGGTGACTCCATTTGAAATCTACACCCCCTCTGTGGGTGATTAAGGTCATGCATGTCTTCCACAAGCGGTAAATGGATTTCAACTGAAACATCCAAAGTCATCCACCTGCGACGGCCCCTGCTCTACCTGTTTCACAGCTCCACACTCCAGGTAAATATGTACTTGATATGGAGCACCTGGTTGAGGCAGTACACCATGCAGTAGCCCAGCAGGTGCTAGAGATATCATGGAGTTAGCAGCTACTTCAGAGATGACAGTACAACATACAATGTACATGTTGCTGCAAAATGGTTTCTTTGCTTTGAATACACATGTATGTGATGCCATCAAGCAAAATCAAAATTTAGTTTATCAGTTCATTATGCCTATATGTATTGTGCAATCTTTATTTTGATGTATTAAAACACTAGTGATACGGACATTTTAGTTGCTCCCAAGATGAACAATAAAACACAAAGAAAATTGAAACTTGAATACTATAGGCTATTTACAAATATTTTAGCGATAACACGACAAAATTCAATTGTACAAAAATCTTTTCAATGTTCAACTCAATTCCTTACTATTTTTGTTTCAAATCAATCAAATGACCCTTGAAAAATCCCTTCAAAATCAAAAACTTAAACATATTTGCTATTTTTTTCACATTTGCTGAAAACTGACTGATTTTACATACAGCAAAAAAAGTGTTTTAAAGTCAAAGGGGGCAGAAATAATGGCATGTCTAAATGGGCTATTCCAGTTGAAATCCATACACCCCCTGACGGATGACATGACCTTAATCTGTGTGGATTTCAACTGGAGTTTCTCAATACAGCAAGCCTACATACATGTTTCGTAATTAAATCCTTTGCTTATATTTGGGATGTGCATTATGATAAAATATTGTGGCATTCACCATACTCTTGTTACTCAAAAATTAGTAAACACATTTTTATATGGACGAAAATTGTCTTATCATGGAGCACTCTGTAACAGTTCCATACAATCTCAGTTTAGTCAACATGATATGTCCGCTACGTCATTTCTAATGTCCCTTATGGCATAAAAGACACTGCATAGTTTCGGACATCGGAGAGAAAATATAAATATCAATTTAGACATATTTGTAACTCAAGTCAACCAATAGATATTATTTACATTGATATTATAATGAAAAGAGGTGTGCTGTGCACTAGTAGTAGGTGTGATGTATAGTCTTCTGGAGGGTCTGTCAGGCATTCCTGCCATACATTTGTACTTGAGTAATTTAAAAGTATTTAGTCAGTGGAGTACCAACCGGGAGAGGGGGAAGTTGGTTCCCCCCCCCCCCCACCAGACCGACTCAATTCTGAAAAAGTTGTGGAGGAGAAGCAAACAATCTTTCCTTTTATCCTAATTAGCAACCTCTGCATAACAACTTTGACAAATTGTTATACTGTACGTATTGTTTGAAATTGCATTGCATTTTTCCAAAAAGGGGGCATTTATTAGAAGTGAATTTTCAGAGAAAAAAGCTTCAAAATCAGCAGTGAACTTGGGAAGAACTGCCTAGTTCAAATTCAAGACGGTGACACTCACAGAACCGCATGGAAAATGATATTTTTTGCGGTAAAGACAAAAAAAATACATCATAAGTGTATCATCATACAAGAAATCTGATGAAATTTGTGAAATTTTACCAAAATTAGGCAATGAACTTGATGGAGGTTTGAGTCATAATACATTTTTGGCCATTTTTGGCCATGCAATTCATAAATCGATCTGACATGACTGACACAAGCTTTAAATGTACTCACACGATATGGTATGGACATTTTTGCAGTTTTGTCAATTTTTTATTGAAAATATGAAAGGGGTGTTTATTATTAGAAGGGAGCGTTTATTAGAGGGGGAGAAACAATACGGTATGTACATGTACATGCATACATGTATAAATTAGCAACCTCACTCTCCATTCAAGTACACACAACTTTTGACAAATTATTATAGCTACCTGTCACTGTCAGTTCCAGCTCACTGAAGATTGAATCCACAAGTCACTACTGAATACCCATATCAAACACTGCAATAAATACACTACCAAGTAAATATAAATCCTTCTCTGCTATGAATCCACTCCTAAATGAATCGCACTTGAATCCAAACTGCTGCCGTTGAATACAGGTGTATGAATACAATTATATCCCAAGTTTATAATCCTTGTCAAATGATCATATTTCCATGTGTGGTTTTGGAGAGCCTCTAGGAGCTAGAAGACAAACCACCCTGCAAGCCATCAACTGGACTGCAATCTACAGGTTGAAAAGAAAACATACTCATCCATCAGTACACAGTTCTCTAACCCTATATACCTCTTCATGCATAGAATGACCTTTGGATAAGTTGGGTACAAAAACTCATACTCCACAACCAGAGGTCAAATTTTATGCTTGCATTGTTCAATGAGGGTCATTGAATTGTGTCATTATAGTGAGACTATATGGTTCATAGTGAAGGTGTGAAAGCTGGGTGAATAAAAGTTCATTGCACAGGTGAAATCAGATACATTTCAACTGTTATTTTTGAAGTACCTTTATTTTCCCAGTGGTTTTATCTAAAAGTTGCTGTCACTTCAAACCCAGGCTTCAAACATTGAAGTACAAAGTACGCGCCTCGTACTTCCATGCTTCATAAGACAAATCAGCATGGAAAGACAGAATTGAATGTATTTTTTACTAGTTTAAGTGGAAATCTTACACTTTGCCAATTCGTCGTCCATATTCCATAGTGGCGTATAGTGGGGCGCCGCGAATAAACAACTTTTCGAGAAAATCGGGTTTGAAGAAATGCTAATTTAAAATCGAGTTGTGTAAATCAGACATTCATTATATTTTGTAAATGATGTGAAATTTCTGTAGTAAACTAAATAGATTTTATTGTTATATATTTTTCAAAAGAAATAAATAAATACTATTGCTGGCAAACTGAAAATAAAACTATACGTCACTATGGAAAAGCGAACAAAACGTAATACCCTACATTTTTCAGATTCCATAGTGGCGTATCGACCATACGCCACTTTTTATACATTTTATAATTATGAAATATCGGCAAAATGAAAAACATCGTATTCCATAGTGGCGTATAGGTCCGATACTGCGTGCGCCACTATGACATACTGATGTTTTTCATTTTTGCCGATATTTCATAATTATAAAATGTGATAAAAAGTATATGATCGATACGCCACTATGGAATACTGAAAAATGTCACTTTGTAACTATACGCCACATTTAATTAATTAATTACTAATTAATTAGCTAATTATGACTGATGAGACTTAGAAAAATGAAAGAGAACATCATTAAAAACATATGTGCCAATTTTCAAAAAATGACCAAAAATCACTATACGCCACTATGGAATACAGCCGATTTAATTTTGACTTTCACTTGGTTTTAAGGTAGCACTATCGGATAGATTTTTTTCTAATTTAAATATGTGAAAGTCTGTGCTCTCTTGATTACAAAACTGAAAATTTTATTTTAATCGGACATTCGGTTCTCGAGATATACCCTGTCAAAATGGCGCGAAACCAACAAATTGGCAACAACTTTCTTTTTATTTTCTTTATTTTTGGCATGCAGTGTTGCCAGGTAATTTTCTAATTATATATGCATAAATTATGCAAAGTAAAGTTTTCAGATACAATTAGAAAAGGTATGGCACTGAAACTTGGTACATGGGTAGTATACATGAAATGCAACAAACCTACGGTCGCGTTCGGCAAATTTCCATTTGCATAATTAAGTAGGGCCCTAATCAACTTTTCTAATTAATTTTGTAGCACCTTGTGTGTACTACCCATGTACCAAGCCTCAGTACCATAGCTCTTTTAATTGTATATGAAAACTTTACTTTGCATAATTCATGCATTTATAATTAGAAAATTACCTGGCAACTGGACTTGTCAAAAATATAGAAAATAAAAAGAAAGTTGTTGCCAATTTGTTGGTTTCGCGCCATTTTGACAGGCCATATCTCGAGAACCGAATGTCCGATTGAAACAAAAATTTCAGTTTTGCCATCTACAAGGTAAGAGCTTTAACATATTTAAATTGAAAGAGAATCTAAATTTTTGCATTAGCCGATAGGGCCACCTTAAGAAGTTAGAATACACCATTTGACTTACAGGGGTATACTGGAAATTTTTGAAAAAAACTTGCCCTACTGCTTGAGTAAAAAAAAAACTTTTCCCACTGTCCCTAAAAAAAACTCCCTATCTACTGCTAAAAATTCATCTTCAAGAGGTTTTTTCCCATGATTTTACCAATTTGTTTTCTTTGAAATTTTCACATATTATGTAAAAACAAGCTTATTTTTGATTCAACTGGTCTCTTCTGACTAATATCATGAGGGTACATGTATAACAGTTTTTGGAATTCACACAAATACATCCAAATGTCTCACAATTTCACAAATACAGGTATACCTAAATGTCTAATATGCCCAAACATATCACAAATATATCTCACAAATACACCCAAATTCTCACAAATACACCCAAATGTCTCACAAAATACACCTAGCACTAGGATCATCTGTGAATGAATGTTTTTTTTTTTTAAATAGTATAATTGATATTTGTATCAAGAAAGGGTAAAGTTGTATTTGTATTCACGTCATAATAATCTAGATCAGATTGAAAATACATTGGTTTTGCATTTCTTTATCTTTCACTTCAATTATTATATAAAATATCTATGGAGATTGGAGAATCAATTGATTCTCACAAAATCAACTTTGATTCTCCTGAGCTCCAACAAGTCTGAGGCCCTGATGTAAATTGTACTCCTTTTGTTTAAATATAATTTGGAGAGGGGAAATTATTCCAATTTTCATATACCTGGAGATGTGAGTGTTCTTTCTACTCACTACACAGCATCTGTCATATAATATCAGGACCTGTATCTATAGGACTACATGTATGTCATGTAGGTAACTAGACCACAGACACATCATATTAACAATGGGCTATTACAGTTGAAATCCATACACCTGTGGAAGACATGACCTTAATCTCCCACACAAGGGGTGTTGATTTCAAATGGAATCACCCATTCAGGTAACCCCATTTTAAATCCACACCCCCTGTGTGGGAGATTAAGGTCATGCCTCCCCCCGGGGTGTATGGATTTCAACTGGAATAGACAAATTCGTCTGTACCTAAAATTTATGCTGTCTGCAGAAGATAGCAAGCCAACCTGCCAACCTGTCTCCAGATATAACCCTCTCCACACCAGTGTCAGCTGCAGACGACAAGTTCCATTTTTTTTTTCAAAAATTAAAAAATTTCAGAATTGTACATTATTATTACCATATTTGAAATCAGCATGAAAAATGCATAAAAATGAGTACAAACAAGCCCAGTATTGGTTCAGTGATTCTTGAGATAGCTTTTAGAAAATATCTCAAAACTTGGACTTTTTATGTTGCTGCATGTAAAACATTAAAAATAGGATGACATTTTCATGTAACATTTAAATATTAGCAAATTTCAAATGAATTGTTCTCTAACATTCAAGCAGCGTTCTACGCAGTGTTCACTAGTACTCTCTAGAATGTGATTTTTTGGTGAATGAAAGGAACTGTGATGTGATTATGAACTAGATATAAAAAATTGTCAAAATTTCATTTTTTTCCTATTTTCCTCTACAACAAAATAAATTCAAAATACTATACAATACACGAAGGAAAATATTTTCCTTTAATCATCCCTGAATTTTCACTCGTACAAAAATGTGAACATAAAACACTGTGAAAATTTTCCATTCTATGTATGGTTCAATATATATGCTTGATAAACAAAAATGAAAAAGAATAAATTTAGAAACTAAACAAATACATGTACTAAACTCCCTGACACTATCACACAGCTTACATGGCCCGTGTACCGCAGTGTGTAGTGTACATACCAACTGTGCAACATGCGTCAAAACTGACTCATTTAGAATTTTAGATACATGTAGCAATAACCAAATACTATGACTGGCATAACAAACATACATGGAGGTGACAACACAAAACTTCCACATCATCATTTGTCAAATTCACCAATTTATTTTCACCCATCGCATATAATTAGGTCACCCATGCAGTTAAGCAGCGAAAAAAAGCCTGCTCTACAGGCAGGCGAACTTGTGTCTTTGTCGGTGGGGTCGGTTGGTCATCACAGGATGAATTTTAATTCTTTACTTTTCAGGTATAACATGCTAAATTACCCTTGAAAATCACAGAAAGCTTGAAAAATTAGGACAAAATGAGGAAAGGTCTGAAAATTTGTTTGCATGTACATATTTTGAAAAGTTTCTGCATTTTAATTTTTTTCAAATATTTTTGTTGATATCAACCCACTTTGGCCAAAAACTGAGGAAATTTTTTTAATTTTTTAATACAAACTACAAATGCCAATCATAAGGCTTGTAGAACAGGGCTTTTTTTACATTGCCTTATTGATAAAATGGTGTCAATATTCAGCCATAAATGACCAGGTCTTTGTTCAGAAGCACAATACTGAACAGTACGGCTATTGCCACACTGTAAATAAACCTATGTATTTATTTATTCACTATTTATTTAAATTATAATTTATTTAAATTTATTTATTTCATATCATTCATTCATTCACATACCGTATTTATTTATTTGTTTTTACTGATTTATTTATCAAGTACTTTTAATTGATTGATTGTTGATTGATTTACATGTTCTAGTTTACTTATTTATTTATGTACAATCACATAATTGGTGAATTAGGTGTTTGGTTTAAAACTAAAACTTTGTTCACCCATTAAAGGAGCTGCACAGATAATTGGTGGATGTTACAATTAAAGTGCAGATAGGTTTGCGCCAGATTCGGCTGCAACTGATAACTGTATCATATCATTCATTCATTCATTTATACATGTATTCATATATTTGTTTTTACTGATTTATCTATTAATTACTTAATTCATTTTATTTATTTGTTTGTTTGTTGATTGATTGATTGATTGATTGATTGATTGATTGATTGATTGATTGATTGATTGATTGATTGATTGATTGATTGATTGATTGATTGATCTGCACAGATAATGGTGGATGTTACAATCTAAGTACCCAAGATTCCGCTGCAACATGCCTAGTTGATGCGATCTAATTGAGATGATTCACCATGGCAGTGAAATTACAGCACTTTGAATCCTCCAAGATCTGGAAAATGGTGCTATATAAATGCGAAATTTATTAAATTTATTAAATGCATCTAGTTTGATGTCTTGGGTAGTGAACCAGAGGTCACAAAACACAAACATTCTGTTTGCCTTGGCTGTGATTTGGTTTATGTTATGTCCAATTCATGTTACTGTCTAGTTGAACTCCTAGGTGTGGATGGTCATTTACCTCTTCTACAATGTATACTGTGCCAAAAAGTATCCTTACAGTTGGAAAAATAATCACAATTTCAAAACTCAACTATATTGGGGTAATTTTTTTTAAATAGATGCACTATCTATTCTAATCCTGTACATTATGACATCCCATTGAATCCAATGTGAACTCAAGAAGTACTTTACAAGCAATTGAATACACAAAGGTCCAGTTTTAAAAGTGACAAACTGGTGTACAAGACGTAAAAAGATTCCAACAAGAGCAACAAAGAGACAACACAGTTTTTTAATGAAGCTTTAGTTTTAAAAAGCAGTTTTTAATTTACATCTCTGTACTTTTCATAACTTTCATTTTATTTGTCAGTTCTTTTGTTTCAATTTTCTTTTGTTCCTTTTGTTTTTAAATTTAAAGCCTTAATGTACAATCTTTTTAAATTTTTAGATTTTTCTTTTTTTCCTTCCAAAATGAAAATATGCAATCATTATGAAAGTTCCCAATACATTTGGACGCTTGAAAAACATTGGGAATTTGCAAAGAAACAACATCATAAACTTCACCTCTATCACTCAAACATCTCGCACTATTTGGATTAGGACAGCGAGTGCGGCCTCAGAGTTAGTCTCCTGATGCCAGTTTGTTTGGTTACGCTCCTTCCACATGTGGAGGGAGCGTAACCAAACTAGTTTAGTAGGAGACTACGGTTTATTGATCGTGGCCGACATAAAATCATAATCTAAAAATTATGATTTTATGTCGGACCAACAGAAAATCATCCCGCTTTTACTACAAATAGGGAGAATTTGACAGTTTGCTCATAGATTTAAGAACATGTGTAAGTATTACAAATATGCCAAAAAATCGGGTTTGAAAAAAATAAAGGTAAATTCTGAAAAAAGATTGTACATTAAGGCTTTAAAGGCAAGCATAAATTAGCCATTCACCACTCTCAAACCAGATGTCTAGTATATAGTCCGTGCAGTTTTGAATAGGCCAGTTTGTCACTTTTAAAACTGGACCTTCGTCCTATCAAATAACTTTGCTTCTTGTAAGTCACATTGGATTCAATGTGGTGTAATAATGTGCCGGATTCGATAGTGCATCTATTCTAAACAAATAAATTTATTCAAATATGTTTAAGTTTTAGAATTAGGATTTTTCTTCCAAGTGTAAGGATACTTTTTTGGTTCCATATAGTTCCTCTCCACAGAACTATGGCTTCGGGGGTCTTTTGGATGACTTTACATTTCCCTGGGTTGAACTTCATCTGCCATTGGTCTAGCCAGTCTTCCAGTCGGTTCAGATCATCTTGAAGAGCAAGAAGTCCATCCTCTGTATTACCATGTGTACACTATACATGTATGCAGTCATCTGCAAAAATCTGTACAATTTGCTTCTCAACTCTTCGTGGCAAATCATTGATGAAGATTAAAAATCCAAGTGGACCAATGACTGTCCCCCGTGGGACACTTGAGACGGCTTGTTTATCAGATGATGCGACTCCATCAATGACTACACACTGAGTCCTTATGGTGAGGACATTTTTCATCCAAGAGTGCAGCAAACCTCTGTTACCATAGTAGTGGATCTTGTTCAGCAGTCGTTCATGGGGAACCTTGTCAAATGCTTTCGCAAAGTCAAGGACAGGAAGTTGGGCAATGTTTCCTTTCTCCAGGTTGGCTGTTATATCATGGATTGTCAGGATCAGCTGTGATTCAGTAGAATGTTGAGCTCTAAACACATGTTGCTTGCGGGTGAATATCCCATGTCTGTCTGAATGCCTCATTATCTGTGAGTGGATGATGTGTTCGAGGAGCTCACTTAGGGAACAAACCAAAAGATCGATGACGTCCTATAAACGTAACTGGTTTCGTTTAGGGGGAGGGGGTAAAAATACTCGATTACGTTTGTACAAAAACATCGGTCTGAAAAAATGTGTCATTATTATTATTATGTCAAAATTTTCAACATTTTATTATTACGTTTCTGGCAGGGAGGGAGGGGGTCGGCTGAGAAACCGGTTACGTTTAAAGGACATCATCAATCTTTTGGTTTATTCCCTTAATGATGCTGGTCAGGAACACCGGTCTATAATTCTCTGGCTTTGCCTTATCCCCTACTTTGAGGAGAGAATAGTATTCTGTTAAAAGAATGTCAGTATGATAACAGTCAATGTATGTGTTGACGAAACAAAGTTTGGATGTGGACAACTATGCTAATTGGTTTATCGAAATCTTTGGAAACTGTCCTGAGAAGTTGCTGGGACAGCCTACCTTAGCCTTGTTAGACCCCACGTTGAGTATGGCTCTGTGGTTTGGGATTCTTAAAAGTGGAGAAGATCTAGAGAAGTGCCACCTGTTTTGTCAAGTCAAAACTATGTTCATGTACCAAAAGGACGGTAACAACTCTCTCGAGAAAGACCTTGGGTGGCAGTCGCTGGAGGACTGCAGAAGATCTGCATAATATCTGACCCTGACAAGTATTAGTACAAGATCATCAACAATGAGGTGGACATCCCCAGTGACCGTTACCTCACGCCAGTTACCCGACCTTCTCACCTTCTCACCGTGCTGCAACTCCAGAAGTTTTATCCAACATCAGACCAGACTCCAAAGTCACAAGTATTCATTTTTCCACAAACAATACCCCAGTGGAACAATTACCTTAAAGAAAACATAATCCAAGCTCCTTGGAAGTAACCAAGCATTCATTTCAAAGCACACCTACACGCTCACTGGCTCAGTAACCATGCTTAACCCCTGCACAAGCTTGGCTGTCATACATGTACCTAGACTTTCTGAGTTCTGCCAATACCAGAGTTGAAGACTGTTGAAGTTGAATTGAACCGTGACCTAGACTCAGTGTGACCCCGTTCTGTGCTGTTTCTACATGCGTATAGCATGGCCAGGGTCTTAGGGGCTGTGCAATAATTATGAGCCCTGGGGAGGATAAAATTGGGGGAAAGAAATTTTAAGCGAGCCAAAAAGGGGGGGCAAGCAATTTTGGCACACATTCATGGGGCACCTAAATAAAACCCTCTAAAAGTAAAAAGGCTTAGTAAAACAGTACAGAAACAGTTTATCTAATTGGGATCCAAAAAATTTGTCATACATTTACATGTATGTATAAAGGGTGGGGGAAAAGATTTATTGTCGGGCCAAGAGGGGGCAAGCAATTTTGGCAGGCCATTCGAAATTTTACCCCCGGCTCATAATTATTGCACAGCCCCTTAGGCAGGATTTGAAGGTTTGGGTGTGTAAGCATGTCCCTGTAGGTACAAAAGGCAAACCTTATAAAACCTTAATGTACGATCTTTTTTTTTTCAAAACCGATTAATGTTCCAACTTACATATGTATGAGCAAACTGTCAAATTCACCCTATTTGTAGTAAAACGGGATGGTTTTCTGTTGGTCCGACGACAGACATATCATCTTGTAATATTTCAGATTATGATAATATGTCGGAACGATCGCAAATTCCTTAATCTCCTACAAAGCCAGTTTGGTAACGAGGAGTATAACCAAACCCGGGGCACTTCAATATGAAATGGATATAGGTGTTAAGGCTGGCACTTCGCACTAAGGGGCATTCGGTGAGAGCAGTGGCGTAGCTGGGATTTTTCCAGGGGGCAAGCCTGTATGGGGCGGGGGCCCAAATCCACCAAACAAAAATTTTGCCGCTCCTTCCTCAAAAAGGTTGACCCAATTTTTTTTTTGGTGGTTTGAAAAAGTGAAGAGCAAAAAAAAAAAAAAAAAAAAAGAATTCAAAAGATAGCGACTTCATTTTGATCTATATAATAATACGCATCGTCTATCTGTCTATCTGTGTGTCTGTCCGCCTATTTTCTCGGAGACTGGGGGTCGCACGTTCCTCAAACTTGGTGAGTGGGTGCAGCTTGACCCCATACAGAACAAGTTTGTATTGGTTAGTGGGTCAAGGTCACCCAAGGTCATCCAGGGGTCAAATTAGTAAAAACTGTTTTTCTCTGAGACTGGGGGTCGCACGTTCCTCAAACTTGACGGGTGGGTGCGTCTGGACCCGGGACAGAACAAGTTTGTATTGGTTAGTGGGTCAAGGTCACCAGAGGTCATCTAGGGGTCAAATTAGTAAAAACTGTCATATGAGCATGCAACTTGGTAGGTAGGTGCATCTGGACCTAAGACGGAACAAGTTTGTATTGGTTAGTGGGTCAAGGTCACCCAGGGGTCATCTGAGGTCGAATTAGTAAAAACTGTTTTCCGCCTATTTTCTCGGAGACTAGGGGTCGCACGTTCCTCAAACTTGGTGGGTGGGTGTATCTGGACCTCAGACAGAACAGGTTTGTTTCGGTTAGTGGGCCAAGATCACCCGAGGTCATCCAGGGGTCATCTGAGGTCAAAATAGTAAAAACTGTTGTATGGGCATGAAACTTGGTGGGTACAATCAACTTTTAGAGTCAAATTTTAGACGGTCATTTTGGGGTCATCTGGGGTCACCCAGGGGTCATCTGAGGTCAAATTAGTAAAAAATGTCGTATGGGCATGAAACTTGGTGGGTACAGTCAACTTTTAGAGTCAAATTTTTTGACGGTCATTTTGGGGTCATCCAAGGTTAAATTACTAAAAACTGTCGTATGGGCATGAAACGTGGTGGGCATGAAACAGTCAACATTTAGAGCCAAATTTTGGAAGGTCATTTCGAGGTCACAAGGGTTCATCTGAGGTCAAATTAGTAAGAACTGTCCTATGGGCATAAAACTTGGTGGGTACAGTCACCATCAGCCAGGTAATTGCGACAGCCGAGTACCGCCAAATACGGGTAACCGCCTAGTATCTAATAATACTGGTAGTCTGTGACTCTGTGACTCTGTCTGTGACTCTGTCTGTGCCTCTGTCTGTCTGTCTGTCCGCCTATTTTCTCGGAGACTAGGGGTCGCACGTTTCTCAAACTTGGTGGGTGGGTGCAGCTTGACCCCATACAGAACAAGTTTGTTTTGGTTAGTGGGTCAAGGTCACCTGGGGTCATCTAGGGGTCATCTGAGGTCAAATTAGCCAAAAATTGTTGCATGGGTATGAAACTTGGTGGGTATAGACAACATTTAGAGCCAAATTTTTTAAAGGTCATTTTGAGGTCACCCAGGGGTCATCAGAGGGCAACTAATTTAAAATTGTCGTATGGACATGAAACTTGGTGGGTACAGTCAACATTTAGAGTCAAATTTTAAAGATCATTTTGGGGTAACCAGGGGTTATCCAGGGGTCAGCTGAGGTCAAATTAGTAAATACTGTCATATGGGCATGAAATTTGGCGGGTATAGTCACTATTTTAGAGCCACATTTTGGAAAGGTCATTTAGGGGTCATATGAGGTCAAATAAGTAAAAATTGTCAGATGGGCATGAAACTTGGTGTGTACAGTCACCATCAGCCAGGTAATCGCGCCAGCCGAGAACCGCCAAATACGGGTAACCACCTAGTACATGTACATGTATAATATCCTCACCGTATATCGTTGGCCTATGGATTCTCTCTTTCTCTTTCTTTTCCCCTTTTTTCCATCTCTCTCACTCCTTTATTATTTTGCACTGCGCTAGGGGGGAGGGCGGGGGCCCAAATAGGCTTTGCCAGGGGGAAATTGCACCCCCTGCCCCCGGCAGCTACGCCACTGGGTGAGAGCAAAATGTAAAAAATATGGGGTCATTGGGTGAGAGCATGATTTTTGGCATTCGGTGAGAGCAAAATGTAAAAAATATGGGGTCATTGGGTGATAACATGACCTTTTTTTAAATGGAATCTTTGGGTGAGAGCCGAAACAGCACCACAAAAACCTTGAAAATTGAATTTCTAGTTCTAAATGGCTTCAAATTTCATTGTTTTTTCAAAATAAAGAAAGTTGCTGTTCAAATTGAACTTGTAAGGGTCTTTGGGTTCACGACAGATCAAATGGAAAAATAGGGGTCTTCGGGTGACAGAGCATGTGTTAGTAAAAATTATGGGGTCTTTGGGTGACAGCGATGTTGAAAAAGGGGGTCTTAACAGCCCTACATACGTGTCACCTCCAAAGTGCCCCCCCGTAACCAAACTGGCTGTGTTGGAGACTACATAACTCTGGGGCTGCAATCGGCGTCCAAAAAGTGCAAGATATTTCGAGTGATAGAGGTGAAGATGTTATGAAGTTTATGATGTTGTTTCTTTGCATATTCCCAATATTTTTTCGCGTCCAAATGTATTGGGAACTTTCATTATGATTACATATCATTTTGGAAGAAAAAAAGAAAAATCTAAAAATTTAAAATGATAGTACATTTTAGGCTTCAAAACACATTTGCCAAGCCAGCCAAATTGGCCCAATAATCAATTTAAAGATAGGTCAAGGAAACAGTGTATGTTTAAGTCTTCACCTAGACCCAAATATATGATTTATTTATTAATTGTAATAAGAGAATCACACATGGAATTTTCAATTTTGATAGCAATTCCACATATCATACTCATAGAAAAGGTGCTCTATCACTCGATCATGAAATTATGTTGTTTTGTTTTTTAATTAAATAAATAAAAATAAATAATAATGTTTTTGATGAAAGTCAATCTTTGACAAGATGTACATTTTTTTAATTACTTTGCTACAAAAAGTCCTATGACAAAACAGTTTTCAGTTTTGGCTTTCTTCAAGGCCAAGGGCTTTAATTTGAAAATGATGCGATTCGATGGCAAATTTGAATTCACCTTTTATACTAGACGTTCGCCTTTCGTATCTCTTTCCTTGTTGGAAAGGTATAACGTTGAGGAGATAGGAACATGTACAGAAGATCCGGGACCTACTCTGCCATGTTTGGCTGAGTAACGGTACATGAACACGGTATTTTGTGCCTATGTAAATTAGTCATTGTGTAAAGCTGTGTTTATACCCAGACTGAATCATTGTCGCTAACTACACAAGTTATGTGTGCAATTTTAGAGAACGTTGACCGACAGAGGTGTCAATATAGGCCTACGTGTCGCTTTTGAAAAACAGCGAATCATGCGCATGCTCAGCAGGCAAATACGACGGCGATTTAGTACACTGACCATGTGTGCCATTCAGGTTTCTCTAGACTCGCTGAGTCTCATGGACGCCGTTCCTATGTCCATCAGACTCGTATTTCCCATTTTGGATGTCAATGGGAAATACACACTTAACGATTTGCGCCGGTTAGAAACTTGAAAAAAATCTTTAAAATTTTATCAATGTATATAAAAGTGGTACCAACCTTATTGTGCTTGCTAATTTAAGACTCGGTTGAAACAAAATTAAGGATCGAATGCATTTTAGTGTCCAAAAGGCAAAATTATCGTCAAAGTTCTGCGAAATCGGCACCCTTGCTGAAGGGTTCAGAATTGAATCGAACGAAAATATCCGATCTTTGCGATCAAAAACACAAAATTACAACTTTAAACATACTATTGGCAAAAGACATTATTACCAAACAATATAGAATAGAAAATTTGACATCATTTTCTCAAAATATTGAAGAAATTTGCTCACTAGACATCGAAAAAGTACGCAATCCAATTCCCGTTCAAACGCGTGAGAAACTGAAAGTGCATAATCCCGACTAGGTTTCTCCAAAAGCGATTGAGTATAAATGCATCTTTAGAAATGACCGGCGATTGTGTGTTCTCAAGTGTGTTTTATCATGTTAATTAGTGACCTCGATCAAGCATTGAAATGCTGTAATTTTTTTGTACTGGATCGTTCAAGCATCTCCAACAAATTTTTCAATGTAAGTGCCTCTGGCCCTAGTAGAAGTAAAAACGGATACTATGGCCAGAGTTCTAGGGCTATTTTATACCTTAGGAACAACAAAGTCATAATGTACTACATATATACATGTATGTATGTCATGTACAGTGTTTACTCTCTCTGGAAATTGGGTGCGCCAAATGAAACATTTTCTTCCCAAATTGGCCCAATTTTGTCTCAGTAATTCCCCAAATTGATTAATTGTAATACAGTATTGCAAATTTGTTTGCGCCGAAAATAATTTTCAATGGGCCAAAATTGAGACATACGGCCTCTGAGTAAACACTGGTCATGTAGTCAAATTAAAACAAAGGTCAACCAGGTCATAATGTTTATAATATTAATAATCATGTATGTTTTGTTATGATCATAAAATTGTACAATGATGAAAGCTATAATATCACAGATCATGTATGTTTTGTTATGATCATGTTGTTCCATTAATTGGAACTCACAGCTCCGACCGTGTCCTCAAACGTTCAAAATTTGTTGTTATCTACAACTAATGATCATGAGTATATTGTGTTCCAATGCAATGCAAATTGCATTCTGCCCACACGAACATGATCATGTCAGAAATTAGTTCCAGTAACTGTAACTCGTCAGGTCCGTAGATGTCATTATGATAAAGACTGAAGTCTTGCTGGCAGGACTAGTCAGAAATTAATATTTTGTTCAGGGAATGATTATTCGGACTACATTCTGCCAGCAGTGACAGTGTCATGTCATACATCATCCCATGTACGTCTACATCATGGTATGCTACATGTCATGCAGGAGGATGCAGAACTTTGTATTTTGTAAGCTTTATTATAATAATATGTGTTTTCCACGAACCTGATTTATTCAATGCATGACACTATTGACAGATATACACCGTGATGCATGCTTAATTACATGATTGAGTCACAACATGACAAGCATTTTTAGAACATGATTTCAGCTTACCTAGAACAGATCGACAAGATCATGAGATGCATGCATTTATGTCGATAAACCATCCAGGCATATATGCACTATGCAAGCATGCAAGTGTAGTGAGACCCGCCCGTGTTCAAGTCAGATTATTGTTGAAATTCAGCCTGCAATCCAAATATCCTAAATCCAGATAAAGTGCACTCGCAAACACAGTAAATTTGCAATAAAGATCAGTAGTAAAACCACGACCTTAGACCTTTATTCGCGGTAAGAAGAGGTCGCTGTTGTTTTTGTTTACTCATCAGAAAAAGTCCTCCTCTTCTTCCCACCTTGGTAGAAGGTAATCGATTTATCGACAATTTGTGGAATTGGCCTGTCGTTGATTGGCGTTTACAGAGCCGGTTTGGGTGGATTTGGGCGAGGTTTGGGCGGGAACTGAATATACGACGGACTCTTATCCCAGTCGTTTATGTTTCTGAATTTTAGTATTAAAAAAATAACAAAAAGCGCTCTGGCTGACGGTGCAGTAATTACTGTACCCGTTTCATTAAAGAAAATCTGCTGTAAAACAATAATTATTTTGCTTGCCCCTTTTACGTGCTAACAAATGGTTTCCCTCTTCTTTTTACATGTGCCAGGTTTTTGGAAGTGCTTTTTGTAAGGGCATCCAAAGTCAGGAAAGTCAACTTCGATTGCTGATAGCTATTATAGGGAAGTGGAGCGAATTGGTCCACCTAAGGGCAAAATGGGACACCAGATTTTACTCGGCTATAATATTAAATACCCGACAAGTGACCACTACAAAACAAAATGTATATCACCAAGAGTCTAGTAGACTTATGTTTCCCAAAAAATCATGCTGCCCCGTTGGCCTTATTCGGGGGAATTCGGGGACGGTGCAACATCAAAATTTGCCCCCTCAAAATAGGATTCCTTGGCCTTTATGATACTGAAACCCCAGAGCTTCCGTGGGTGCTGCCACCTGGAACCCCGCCAGGGGCCACCCGTGAGGGGCTTCGCGGCAAGGAAGAATCAGAAGTTGATTTCAGGATAATGAACATCACTCTGAAGCACTCCAGTTGTTACTTGGAAAAGCTCTGAGATAGGCCCTACTTCCATCTACCATAACGGCACTATTGGAGTCCTTTTAGAGCACCTGGATGGCATTGACCATAACCTTTGGTATTCCATAAGGGGTTGTGCAATAATTATGAGCCCTGGGGAAGGGTAAAATTGGGGGGCAAGAAATTTTTGGCGAGCCGAAAGGGGGGGGGGGGTAAACGATTTTTGGCACGCATTCATGGGGCACCTTTTTAATAAAACGCTCTAAAAGGCTTACGGAAACGCTTTAATATGCAAATTTTCCTGCTCGCTGCACTCCCAACATTATCTATCTATCTTGCGGACGCATCCGAGAAAGAGTTTACAATTCTTTTCCAGGAATCTCTATCAGCCATCAGATTTGGGAGGTCATTAATTTCTTGATTGACGTCCCTTGCCACACAGTCGATGTAGTTGAATGGTCTTCTTCCTCTACATGTTCGTGGAAGCCTCATACAGATGACATCTGAAATTATTTGGTCTTTTGCACGGTAGCAGTGGCCTGCAAATCTGGCTCGCCGTTGAGCAACGATGGAGGACACCTGTGGAACACCATCATAGATCTCTGCTTTGGTTTTATGTTCACGCCAGGATATATTTCGAACCCTCATCAACAGCCGGGTGTAGGTACCATCAAGACGGTCCTGAAGATCTTTCTTCATTGTCCAGGTCTCACTTCCATATAAGAGGATACTCTCTATGCAGGCTCTAAAGAAGGCAAGCTTGGTATTTCTTGATATGTTGGACTGCCAGATGGTGTGCAGTTTGTTGCAAGCTTTCCATGCTTGAGCTTTGCGAGTCAGAAAGTCTTTCTTGCTGTCGGCAACAAATGAACCAAGATATTTAAAGTCCGACACCTCCTTGAGTTGTGTGCCATCCCGAGAAAGGATTGGAGTTGGGTTCTTATCTCCATTAATACACATATATTCTGTCTTCTTGGAATTGAGAAAGAGGCCAACTTTGGCGGAAGCATCTTCTAAAGATGACAGAAGATCTTGGGCATCTTGTGATAACGTAGCTGTTAAAGCGATGTCGTCTGCGTAGTCAAGATCGGTTAAATACTTGTTCTTCTCTCTGTTCGTCTTATTGGGCATGATGTCAATCCCTTTGGACTTGTCAGTGTCTATCGACTGTCTGAGGAGATAGTCTACCACTATCACAAAAAGGTAAGGGGCCAAGGTGTCGCCCTGCAGGATTCCAGCAGTAGAGAGAAACTCTTCAGTTGGTCCATCACCTGTTTGTACAAAACTTGAAGGATTATCATACATTATTGCAATAGCATTCACAATCTCCTGAGGGATCCCATAATTACGAAGAATATGCAGCATGGCCTTCCGGTTAACACTGTCGAAAGCTTTTGAGAAGTCAACAAACACAATATATGCCTGCTTCTTTGAGATTTTAAGCTCTTCTATTATCCTTCTAAGGGCTAGAATCTGTGGTGTGGTTGATCTACCCTTGCGAAAACCATTTTGGTTACGTCTGAGAATAGGATCTAGATGAGGAGAAATCCTGTTGAGCAGCATAGTGTTATACAGCTTGGCAGCAAGTGCTGACAGTGTGATACCTCTATAATTTGATGGTTGTGAAAGATCCCCTTTCTTCGGGAGAGGTATAATTGTGGATCTTGACAAGGCTTTTGGCTTATTTCCCTTCATGGTTTCATTACAGAAATCAAGCAGTTGCTGATGGAAGAGTGGGTTTTTCCAAACAATGGCTGGTATGTTGTCAGGACCAGGTGTTTTTGACTTGTTGAGCTTGCTCAGACCTTTTTGCAGTTCCTCCATAGTAAATGGACCAGTGTGTATTGGGAGATCGTCAGAGACATTGCTGTTAAAGAACGTATCTTCAAGGTTTACATCTTGCTCTGGTTTCCCAAGTAAGTTGGAAAAGTGTAGAAACCAGTTGTCACGACGCTCTTCAGATGTATTGCCTTTCACTCTAACCACAGGAGCAGATTTGGTGTCAGTTATCTCCCGGAGGAGTTCCCAAGAAGCTGCATGTTTATATTCATGATGGAGGTTGTCAAGTTCCTCTGTCTTCTTTTGAATAGAGGACTCCAGAGTTTCTGTGTAGGCTTTATCAAGAGTAACTTTGGCCGATTCGAGGAGCTTTTGTGAGGCTCAGGTGGATCTAGCATTGTGTTTCATAGATGCACTCTTTAAGACATCTCTTGCCTCAGTGACTTTGTCTGATGCAGCAATGTTGTAGGACTGCTTTGATTTTTTAGGGAGCATCTCCAGTGCAACTTCCTCATTAGCCGCAACTAAGGTATCATAAGTGGTGCTAATATTGGGTTCTTGTAGCTCATCGTGTAGAGAACTGAAGCGATTATAGACTGCTACCACAAACTGCTCACCCAGGATGATGTCTCTGGTAACCTTCTTCCAGTCAATACGTTTCATTGGGTCTTTCATGGAAGTTCTGCATTTCCGGTAGCTGATTTGACATTTGCATGAAACAATCCTATGGTCCGAGTTCACACCCTCGAAGGAGCTGTATGCACGTGAATTCTTGATTGAGTTGATCCACTTCTTTCTTACCAGGACAAAGTCTAGTTGAACTAGTTGGCCATTAGGACGCCTATGTGTCCATAATCTGTTGATGCGGTTTTGAAACCTTGTGTTTGTGGCTATGAGGTTATGTTCCTGCAGGAAGTCTTTCATGTGGTTGCCATTTCTATTGGTTTCTTTAGCAGGTGTGAAGAGAGCATCCGATGGCCCAAGCTGAGCATTAAAGTCTCCTCCAATTATAAGTAAGTTATGAGCTGGGATGGCATTAACTGTAGAAGAGAGTTCTTGGTAGAAGGAGATAACAGCTTCTTCAGGTTGTTCGTTATGTGGACTGTAGCAGCAGAGAACTGTGGATGTTGGATTGCCCAGCAGAGAAATTTCCATAATCCGTTCATTATGACTAATAATGGACATGCAGGAATTGATGGCTCTTGGTGAGATTAAGAAGCCTACTCCACCAGTGGCAGCATTCCTTTGGTTCTTCCATGCTGAAGAGGTGACTAATCTGTATCCATTCAGATCTTCCTGCAAGAGGGAGTCATTGTGACAAATCCGGTGTTCCTGCAGACATATGATGTCAATGCCATAATGTGCGGCTTCATGAGCAAGTTCTTCTTTTTTGGCTAGTGAGTTGAGAGTTCTGATGTTGAAAGTGCTGATGGTAAATGGTTTTTTCCTTTGTACAAATTTGTCTTGACCATCCTTATCTGCATCAGGTTTGGTCCGTCCAGGGATGGTATCAACTGGCTTTGAGATCAAACCGTCATTGATGTTAGCATAGTCTAACGGTGACTTAGATGGTCCAGACTTCATAGCAGGGGCTTTAACCCTGGTGCTTAAATGTAAACTCATATTTCTTGTCAATGGCTGAATAAGACAGAGGTCGCCACTCCTTCTGTCATAGAGGATATAAAGGAAAGGTTTCAGCATTTAGTCTTTAGTCCAGTTGCCACCCATACTAAATCATATGGGGATACACCTGGTCGCCTGCCGAGGAGATCTGTGTGTATGTACCCCTCAGCGGCATCGGTGAAGTCTCGATTTTTCCCAGACTCAGGTGTCTCTACCCTACAGAAGTACCTGAAACAGGTATTCTGTCCTACCATGCAAACGAAGCTGAAGACTAAAACAACAACATTATATCTAGACCATTTAAGGTTTGAAAATTGGGATCCCAAAAATTTGGCATGTGTAAATTGGGGGGGAGATTTTTTGGCGGGCCGAGGGGGGGGGCAAGCGATTTTGGCAGGCCGAGAGGGGGGGCAATCGATTTTTGGCGGGCCGTTCTTAAATTTTACCCCCCGGGGCACACCGACACCGCCTGGCTAATAATTATTTGGTGTAGCCTAGCAGAGACACTAAAATGAATACACGGGATCGATACACGTGAATTGCTATGCATGATTTTGATATCAGACGAAAATCTTCGGATACCTGGTTAGAAAATGATGAATATCTCCCGTAAATGATTTTTTCTCAAGAAACCAGATTTGGTCTCATACACTTGAAAATACGTGTTGAACAGATATGATAGTCACTAGAATGCGCTTTGAAAATTGGCCGTGCGCTTTGAACTCAAAATCTAACCAAAACTCTAATTTTATATTGCGTTGGTCAAGTATGGACTACAGCGTGTAGTACAGCTGCACTCACTACTAGGCAGTATAAAAGTCGATGACCATTGACCTCAATGGGGTATACAAGCTTATTCACGCACAACCAAGATCAATTACCCGGCTATTGTGAGTAGCCTTAGTCATGTCCCTCGACTAATTATTCGTCTCAACTGCTCAAAGAGCTTCAAAGGTCTGAACCAAATGGCCAATCGTGGCTGTGGATTCAACCTACCATGGCGATTTCTGCCATGAAGATATAGGGTCGATGACACTGTGCGGGGGCTCATAATTAGTGTAGGCCTACAGCCCCTAATGCCGCAGCACTGAGAACATGACCGTGTTGATGGAGTCGAAAGCTTTTTTGAAGTCCACAAAAGTGACTGTCAAGGGAAGTTGGTACTTCTTGAAGCCTTCCATAATGATCCTCCTCAAAATGTGTATATTTTGCTGAGCACAGCTTCGACCTGATCTAAAGCCACCAAGTTGCTTCTCAGTAAAGGATCAGTGTGAGGTCGAATCCTGTTCAGAAGGACCTTGTACACTTTTGCGGCAATGGACATATAGCGAAATACCACGGTAGTTTGTCATGAGAGAGAGAGCTCGTTTGGTAAAGGAATGATTACATTTGTGTCGTGGCGATGTCAGCGTTGAGAATACTTACATACAGAGAATCATATTAAAGCCATATTATAACATTTGCTGTTGAGGACGCCCTCACTGATTTTTTAAAATTCATTTTTTACACGATTATATTGTACTTTATTAAACCAATATACCCTGCAAACATCAAGACTCCAGGTGCTGTAGTTTTGTCAAAATCCGAGATTTTGAATAAAGCGCCGGAACCGGCGTCTTATTATTACGATGGAATTATTAGTCGAACGCATACACGATGTTCATAACACACAGTACGTACACGGCGTATGGGGCGGTGATCTACACAACAAAGGGTCGTACCATAACATGACCGAAGGAGTGGTACGTATTGGCGACATACGCGCTGGTAGTATAAAATTCCAATTTTCTTTGCTTTGCCGTATTTGTTCAACTCAAAAATAAAAGGGGATATATCTGACAGTAAAAACTAACATTTTATGTCAAAGAATTGCTAATCTATTTTGTATGATAATGTTATAATATTGCTTTAATCATGCTACCCCCTCCTCCCAGAAATGCTTAATGGCTGCTATTGCTTCGACTACCGGGTTCGACTACTTATCACGCGTTGGGAGCTCAGTGATAATTAGTAAGATCTTCAACAGCTGGTGCAGGAAGTTCGAAAAGGGGTATTATACCCTATATGGGACGTTCTGAAGCTAGCTACTGTGCCACTGTCGCACACCGACATCGCCTGGCTAATAATTATGTGCAGCAGAGACATTAAAATGAATACACGGGATCGATACACGTGAATTGCTATGCACGATTTTGATATCAGACGAAAATCTTCGGATACTGGGTTAGAAAATGATGAATATCTCCCGTAAATGATTTTTTCTCAAGAAACCAGATGTGGTCTCATACACTTGAAAATACGTGTTGAACAGATATGATAGTCGTTAGCGTGCGCTTTGAAAATTGGCCGTGCGCTTTGAACTCAAAATTTGACCAAAACTCTAATTTTATATTGCGTTGGTCCTGTATGGACTCCAGAGCGCATCAGGCTATAGCGGCACTCACTCAAGTGGAGACAGTATAAACATTGACCGCAATGTCGTATACAAGCTTACTCACACAGCGAGAAATCAATTACCCCGTCTATTGTCAGTAGCCTTAGTGTCACTTCGCTAATTATGCATCTCATAAGGTCCGAATAAAATGGCCATGGGTGGCTGTGGATTCAACCTACCATGGCGATTTCTACCATGAAGATATCGGGGCGATGTCACTGTGTGTCGTTGTTAAGGAGTGAGTTAAAATATTCCTTCCATTCCTCAAGCAATTCATGGTCACTGGTTGGGGCTGATCCATCTCCAGTGGCGGCGCCAAGATTTTTTTTCGGGGGGTGGGGGAGGGCATTAGGGGATAAAGTGAATTTCAGGGGGTCAATAAATTTTGCGCAAATGATCGCAAAAATGGGAAATTTTCGTATTAAACTTTTGGGTTTTTTCGGGGAGAATTCTGACTTGGGGAATTTGCCCCCCCCATGGCGCCGCCACTGTCCATCTCTATTTTTGACTTTTACCGATAGGGTATCCACTGGCAAAGTCATCATGTGACCCGCTCCCAGAATTACTTTACCATACTAGTCTCATACCACATTTAGTGGTCTCATACTGTCAATCAACCTGGAAATACTGATCAACCTGTTTCGACGCGACGTGTACCCGGGTCGCGATATAGGCCGGAGGCAGCAGCACTCGACCCGTGGCGTAGCGTCATAGGGGCACGGGGGGAGTACGTGCCCCCAATCGATCTGAAATTTAAAAAAAAATCCATAGGAAAATTACCAAAAAACAGCTTGTGCCCCCACCCCCAATCAGACCCGGTGCCCAGTGCCCACCAATCATGGTCGGTGCCCCACCCAATGTGTTGACCCACGCTACGCGAGTGTACTCGGCACTACTTTGGCTACGTCACTGCTATTATTGCTATGATTTGAACTTAAAAAAAAAAAAAAATACCATAATAATTTTCTCTGAAAGCAACTATTTTCAGAGTGTTTGTAGAGACGATCTTCTTACACTGAGTTGTTCTAACAGTGCAAGAACGTCGTATTTATCACTTATCACCTTCGTTTAGATCTATATACACTAAGGATTTAAAAATAAATCCTTAAGACTGTAGTTAGGGACCAATCAATTTTAGATTTAAAATAAATCTTATAGATTTGAATTTTAAATCTAAAAGATTTAATTTTAAATCTGAAAGATTTAATTTTAAATCTAACACTTGATTGGTCACTAATCACAGTCCCTTGGGATTTATTTAAAATCCTTGAAATTTAGAGTGTACATGTTGTGCACCGAGACTTTTCCTGATTAATATTTTTGTAAGAAGAGCGTAAGTAGTCGTTTTTTGATTTAATAGGCCCAACAAAAAGATTGTTTGCTTGTCCACCACAACTTTTTCAGAATTGGGTCGGTCGATCGGGATTTTTTTAAAATATGTTTTTAAAGGTCGTAGTCAAATCATGACTGTATGCCTTTAATTAACTTCTCTACTGTATACCACTTCATTCATGTTTTTAAAACAGCTTAGCAGCGCAGTGTGTAGAAACTGCAAAAAAAACTTTTCTGGAATTTCAAAAACTAGGGTCAGTATTCACTTGTACAGTAAAACAAACAAAAAAAAATTCCAGATTTTCCAGATTAGGGTCGGTCGGTGGCAGGACAAGCAAACAGTCTTTCTTTTTTTGGTCGTATGGACTTCATAAATGGCTTAAAATGCGCATTTTCAACTATGAAATCTTTCATATTCAAAAAAAAAAAAACCACCTTACATTTTGCCAAAAATGTCTCACCTTCTGCATTCACATGACGCTTGATGATATATTTTGTTAGAGCATCCAAAGTCAGGAAAGTCCGCGTTAATGTTTTCTTTCCTGATAAACCCTGCATGACTATTGTATTTATAGACGAATCCAACGAGCCAAGTCATGGTCAGGATTTGGTCGGACATCTTTGGGTAGCCGCTAGCACCAATCTGGTGTTTTTGAGCGTTCAATTGTGCAAATAAAAGCCGCCTAACACCTGGAGAAGATGCACGGGACGAGGGGGGTTAATAGAATAATATATACAATATAGATAATTCCGCAGGTAATCCCGTCGCATATAGTCCTTTTGTTCGCAAGTAGGGGCCTACATCAATGCATAGATACCGCGTGTAGTTAATCCGATCACTTCAACAGAGAATATAGAAGCTGTGTGTTTTGACAAAGGGAACTGTATTGTTTAATCATTCTTTTGTCCACCTGTGTTTTCGCAGAAGGTGTAAAACGGGTGATGGAATGCAGTTTAAAATTTCCGCCAAGGCCGAATCATTTCACATTTTGAGTGCATTGTAGCCGACGGCTACCCAACTAAAGGCTGCTAGTCAGGTGTAGGAATGCGTGAATTTGGATTCCTCTATACAGGGTGTCTCAATAAAAATAGGCCCTATGGAAAGTGATGCATATCTTAAAATATCGGCAGTAAAATAAAAATGTTCTTAAAGATTCAAAAACCATGAAGTGTCTGCTTAACAACGGTGCCAAAAATGATCCAAATCCGTTATCGCGTCACTGAGATAATTAAGTTTGAACAAATAGACACGTTTTTGGACCATTCCAATGGGGTAATACACATTAACAATAATGTCAAGTTTGTTATAAAAGAAATAAAAGGAAACACCAAGTGTTGCTGAATAGGAGTTCAAAATCAATCAATCAATCTCCCAAATAATGTTTTTCACACGTTTCTCTTTGGGTTAAGGGCTCGTATAGCAACGTTTGCACACTATTTTTGTGGGACCTGAGAGCACATCAGACATACTGAATTATATTCTGAATACGAGGAATGTCATTCTGATATCAAAAAAGGTTATTTTTTGTATTTCTGATATTTAACCATCCTCGAAGAATCTAATGATATGTACTTAGTATGTAGCTGGAATGAAATGTCGATCATCAATTGAAAATTTTAACCTTTCATATTGAAGATATCGAAAAAATCTTTATCTTCAATAATGAAAGGTCGAGGTTTTCTCATAATGATAGACGGCTTTTCGTCCCAGTTACATGCACTTTAAGTACGAACATATCATTAAATTTATACATAAAATGATAAATGCATCAAATGGCATTATATCGCGAATTTAAAAAAAAAATGATATCAGAAGGACATTCCTCGTTTTCGAAATTCAATTTGATATTTCTGATGTGCTCTCATGTCCCACAAAAAATACGTGAAAATGTCGCTGTTCATGCATTTGTCAACCAACAGTAGGGCTGAACTTTAAATTGAAGTGGCTGAACTATGTGATTCAAAAGAAATTGGTTCCCTCAAAATGAAATGTCCAGATGATAGTATTGATGGTGAAAATAAACAAAAACTGATAAACAACATCAATAACAGAAAAAAAGTTATCTCCTACCTAGCAACACTTGGAGTTAAGGTTTCACACTATTTCAAACTATTGCTATTTGGTAGTTCACATCATATTGCGAATGGTAGTGAGCTTTGGCAAAAATATTATGTAGGCCTTGTGGTTCTTGAGTTATGTTGTAACGAGGGATAAAACAACATCACTTTTGTAAAACGTACATAACTCATTAACAACAATAAATCAAGCAAGTTTTCAAAGTATGAAGTTTTGCAAAGCATTTGCCAATAATATATTGATTTAGATCATGAAAACCGATCTTTTTGGCTGTTTCGATCAACAATACTTAGCAAATCCTTAATTTCATTAATTTCCCAATTCCATACAACACATTATTGTTAATGTGTATTGTCCCATTGGAAAGGTCCAAAAGTGAGTCTATTTTGTAGTTTCCCAATTATCTCAGTGACGCGTGAACGGATTTTGATGGTTTATGCACCAATCTATAGAAGACACTTCATGGATTTTGAATCTGCAAGAAAATTTTAATTTTACTGCAGATAATTTTAAGTTATGCCCCCAGATCCACAGGGCCTATTTTTATTGAGACACCCTGTACATGGGCGTGGAGGGTATGTGGATGTGCGCCGTGCGGGTGTGTGGGATGTGGAGGTGTGGGATGGGTGTGGAGGGTATGTGGATGTGCGCCGTGCGGTGTGTGGGGTGTGGAGGTGTGGGATGGGTGTGCGTGTTTTGGCCTTGTGAGGTGGTGATATTGATGACATTAATTTATTTTTTTAGAACATCTAAAGTCAGGTCAACGTAATTGTTTTCTTTGTTGATGACAATGGGATGAACACAAACCAAGTGTGTATTTCGTGATCATAACTTCCTCTTTTTATGACATTTTTCAGTAGATATCCTCGAAAAAAGATTATTCCCAAAATTTCAGATGAGTCTTATTTGGGGTTTGCGATTATTTGATTATGATCATGTGTATTACAGTGCTCCATAGACAATGTGTTGTAATTTTCGTTCTGGTATACCAGAACGAAATTCAAATTTCACGATATCTTTCACGAATTAATCTGCAAGATATATTTTGTACATAAACATTATGTAGCCAGAGGTATCCAGTAATATAAAAATCTCAACTTTTTGGGAAAAGTGGGGGATGATGCTGTGGATCACGAAATGCCCTTTTAAAGGGGTATGATGCTGTGGATCACGAAATGCCCTCTTAAAAGGGCATTTCGTGATCCACAGCCTCATCCCCCACTTTTCCCAAAAAGTTGAGATTTTTATATTACTGGATACCTCTGGCTACATAATGTTTATCTTGCAGATTAATTCGTCTAGCCAAGATATCGTGAAATTTGAATTTCGTTCTGGTGCACCAGAACGAAATTACAACGCATTGTCTGTGGAGCAGTGTAATACACATAATCATGCATAACTCGCAAACGCCAAATCGGATTCAACTGAAATTTTGGGAATAGGCTTTTTTCGTGGATATCTACAGTAAAATGTTGTAAAAAGAGGATGCTAGGATCACGAAATACTCCTTTAAGTGGGTCAGTGTGGCTGTGCGTGGGTGGGGACAGGGCTTGTGTTTTCCTTTTCTTTCGAGGACTTCACCTAACGGCAACTCACCACTACGAGGATACCTGGAAACGCAAGTTCACGGGAAACGTCCGAAAACGAGGATATAATAGCCATTATACCCTACTACACCCATAGACATACCTTGTAGTCTTCACATCGCTTTTACGAGCCCGTAAATAGCGCCCTCACTGTTCTTGACATGCTCTCAAGACTGTCTGCAAACCCGCGGACCCATATTCTTGTATATTATTGTAAAAATTTTACTTTTTGGGCGATTCCAATTCATGTATAACCTACCTACTCTATAAAAATTTTTTATATTACGCCAATCAAACAATAATTTTTTAGGCCTAACTGAAAGGTTTTTGGATTTAGTGGTGTGCTCTCTCTCCCCCTCGCCCAGTCTCCCTCTCTCTCTCTCCCTCGCTCTCTCTCCCTCTCTCTCTCTCCTCCTCCTCCCTCTCTCTCTTCTCACTTATCACAAAAGCTGCCTGTGTGCCATGTCAAAAATCAGAGTACGGGAGGCGTTGTTTACAATTAACACTACAACGTATTTGCAATGGTATTTTTATATTTTCTAACACCCAACATGTTTATATTGCTGATATAAATATGTTGGAGTGTTAATAATTGTTATCAAAATACCCCAAACGCGTAGTGTTAATAAGGATAAGTGAATCAGTTTTTACAGTGACCAGAATTCATTTAAATAAACATTAATTTTCACCAGGTTCGCCGTCGCAAATAATTATTATTTGCGACGGCGAACCTGGTGAAAATTAATGTTTATTTATATAATTCCCGTCGATCATGCCACTATTTTTTCCGTGTTATATTTCCTCACAGGAGGATGGCAATTTATTTCTCGCATTTACGGCCCTAGCTACTACTAGTACTATGGGCTATTTGCGGGGAGGAGATAAGTTCAAGTGACCGCTTATGGGTTCGAATTTCAACCAGCCTAATCATGAAGCTCCCGTGGCCAAGTGGTTAAGGCATAGGTCTCGTAGACCTGAGGTCCTGGGTTCGATTCCCAGGCGGGATCACTTTTTCTCCTTGTCTCCTTTATTATTTGTGATGGCGAACCTGGTGAAAATTAATGTTTATTTATATAATTCCCGTCGATCATGCCACTGTGTTTTCAGAATTCATTTATTTTATTATGTATTCAGCAGATATAATGTGCCCCCCCCCCCCACCAAAAAAAAAAAAAAAAAAACATGTAAAGAAACCTAGCTTTAATCGTTAGATTTAATAAAGTAAAAGAATTATTTCAATCGGCTTACAACTTTTGAAGATTATGCTCTTTTAAGGGATGGGATATGAACGTTTGGACAGTATTTGTTGTGGGACATTAGAGCACGGATGGAGGCAAGCTCGGATGGAGGCAATACGGAAATAAAAGTTTAGCAACATCATGAGAGGAGAGATACCAATATGCCTGAAAAGGAAAGTGTTCAACCAATGTATAATTCCAACTATTACATATGGGGCTGAGACATGGACGCTTACTGCAAAAATGGAAAAGAAGCTACAAGCGGCACAGCACAACATGGAACGGAACATGTTAGGGATCACATACATAGACAGAATGACAAACAAATGGGTTAGAGATCAAACTAAGACTCAAGACATATTGGAAACAGCCAAACACAGGAAATGGAATTGGGCAGGGCATATCAGCAGAAGAACAGACAACAGATGGACTACAGCAATTACTGTATGGAGACCGATGGTGGGAAACAGAAACCGGGGAAGACAGTGCAAGAGATGGAGAGACGAGATAGATCAGTACTGGGGAACAGTAAATTGGTTCAACAAGGCAAGAGATCGAGCTACCTGGCGGAGACATGCTGAGGCTTTCGTCCAGCAGTGGACCGATAATGGCTGATGATGATGATGATTAGAGCACATCAGAAATATCGAATTGCATTCTGAATACGAAGAATGTCCTTCTGATAATATCAAGATATTTTTGATATTTAACAGTACTCGAAGTAAAATTTATAAATCTGATGATTTATACTTAAAGTGTATGTAGGTGGGATGAAAAGCCGACGATCAATTGAAAATTTTGACCTTTCGTATTGAAGATATGGATTTTTTCCCAAAACACCAACAAAAATTAAGATTTTTGGGGAAAAAATCCATATTCAATATGAAAGGTCAAAATTTTCAATTGATCGTCGCGTCGGCTTTTCCTCCCAACTACATAGCCTACACTTTCAGAAATAGCATTAGATTTATAAAATTTACTTCGAGGACTGTTATATATCAAATATGTGAAAAATATCAAATTTTAATAATTTGTCATAAAATTTGTATTATATCGTGAATTTCAAAAAATGAAAATTATTTAATATCAGAAAGACATTCTTCGTATTCAGAATGCAATTCGATATGTCTGATGTGCTCTCATGTCCCACAAAAAATACTGTCGAAACGCTCAAAACGCTCATTCCAGATCCCTTAAAGAAATGTATAATACCCGTTTTCACTCTGTCCACGGATAGCAAACATATCTATCCAAGATCTTCGCAAACTACGATTTGGATTTTGCCCCAAAGGACAAGTGCTGTGAGGTCTGGAGATCGCCAAACTACGCAAGTAACTAACTAAGGGCCATGCGGTTCGCTGTGTCAGAAGTCAGGATCTTGTGATCACGAGTCCTGATTTCTTGTGTTTCTGACTTAGCCAGTTTGAAATAAAGAATAGTAAAGATATAAAAAATAATGAAATATATAGTTAAGACAACTCAGGATCTCAAGAACTCATAAAATCTTTTCAATTTTCACGGAATCAGTATTTTAATTGTAAGCCCATCCACTTTTTTTTGTATCTCAAGATCCTATTTTCGTGACTTAAAGTCAGGAACTCACGAACTCAGAAACTCACGCACACGCGCACGAGTTCGTGACTTCTTGACTTAAAATCACGAAGTTAGGATCTCGAGATCCTTCTACGTGACTTAGAGCTTATAACCTAATTTAAAATGGGGTCTTTGGCTGAGAGCCAATAAAAGCATTGAATTTCGAGCTCTAAATGACTTTCTAATTTCAAAATATTATGTAACAAAATCAGTGATAAATGAAAGTTGATGTTCAAATTGAAAAATATGGTCTTTGGGTGCCGGCAAATCCAATGAAAATATAAGGGTTCTTTGGTTCTCTGGCTGGCAGAGCATGTGATTGGAAAAAATATAGGGGTCTTTGGGTTACAGCGGCTATGATGCTGAAAATTGGGGTGTTAACAGCCCTACATATGCGTCACTTCCAAAGTGAGAGTGCCCCCCGGCACCACCACCTTCCCGGCCTGCTCCGAGAGAAACCTAACTAAGATCCAATCAGCCCCTGGCCCTATGAATACATGTCATTATAATGTTTAAAATATCATTGTCGTTTTTTATTGTTCTGTTGACTCCTGTGGTAAATTGGTTAATTTCATGCTGATATCCCACAAGCGTTTAGCTAATACGTCATCCTTTGCTTGACCAATCACATTCTGCAAACGACAGCCTTTGAAGTATTTCCCAGAATGCTTCTCAATGCCGTCTGCGACTGCGCAGTGTATTGAAGTTTGGGCTCCATCTTGGGCGTTCTTCAGAAATAAGAACGAGATGAGCGGTGATAGGCTTTGCAACCAGCCTGTCCAGTTTCGTTTGATGTCTGTGTCAATCGAACCTGTGAAAAATTAAAGGATAAAAAACCTACAATAACATCAAATAGCATTTTTGGTAGGGCAGAAAATGTTATACATTTCGTGCGCACTACACTCAAGTTAGGCAGAGATCAAGCCGGACCATTTTAGAACATCTTCAGAAGGCAGTTTGTTTGACTCCGAGCGTCAAGTCATGTTAAAAAATGTTTAACAAAGGTCGAAACGTAAAAGTACAATATTCATATTAAAATTATCCAACGTTGTTCTTGTGGTGAAGAAAAATAATATTAATTTGCGTTAACCCACACCTCTTGATGGACATAGTTCTGTGAAAAATAAAATGGGAATCGGACAAACGTCTTTTGCACGAAACGCTTGTAATTTTAACCCTGTCGGTGACTTTAAAATGTAAATTCTCGTCATCTGATTACAATTTGTATGGCCCCTTAAAACATGACTCCGTCGCGACGCGGCGGCATGATCCTTATGGAAAGTTTGAACCTGCATAACTCGTTATGAATTCGGCAGAGAGCCGAATCTGGATTCGGCTTTTGGTAAATTCACGTTACGCATGTATTATCTTTGAATTTTTTTAATAATGGAGATCAGAATGATAACAGCAAAATAAATAATCAAGAGAGGGCGGCAGCGCATACAGGGTTAGCTAAAGGTGCATCGCAGTACGATCTACGATGATATCCGTTAAAAAATTGATATGCTGCCCTCTATGGGTAAAGCATTGATCCCTTTTCAAAAATAATGCACGCGCAACATGAATTTACCAAAAGCCGAATCCGGATTCGGCCGTCTGCCGAATTCATATATTCAATATTGCATTGTAAGTTCTATACGACGGAGCCGGGCCTTTACACACAATTACTTGATTATTACCAAGTCTACCACGCGGCTTATACCCCGACAATTACGGTAAGTTGACTAGGCCTACATAAAATCCCGCTTCGTGCCCTACCTGGATGAAGTGAGAATGTGCTAATGCCGCATCCAGCCACCTTTCTCGCCAATTCTCGCGTGAATAGAATATTTGCTAATTTACTCCTTGGGTAGGATTTCATTCGCCCTTCGTAGCTTTCTAAATCATCAAGATCAATCTCTCCCATCATGTAAAGTTCTGAGGAAACATTAATCACTCGACTGGGGGCGCTGTTCGTTAGTTTATCCAATAGAAGATTAGTCAAAAGAAAATGACCAAGATGATTGACACCAAATGAGAGTTCATGTCCATCTTCTGTCTTGGCACTACCGTCATTGATGACACCTGGAAATAGATAAGTAATGGGTCTGTCAGTTACTATGACAACGTGTTATCATGGTTACAGGTTAAATTGGGGCTCGGCCTACTGCAACTTTTGAAATCCGACTCTTGCTTGTGACCTTTTTCAACGAGATCGCAGACCAACTTTGAAGTGTCAAAATTTGGGCCTAAAACACGATGCATTCAGCGAGTTTATTAATTTGCTCAATACCCTTTCGGTTGTTAAAACTTGATGACATTTTGAGGTGTAATGATACTTTTTTGTGAGTTCAGTTCTTTGCAAAGGCAGAAAAGTTACAAAGAAACCGGTCTGCAACTACCATTTTGTGCGTGTGTGGGTTGGGGGTGGGTGTCTCCCCGCCCTTCCCCCTCCCTCTATTATTACTCAACTATTGCTTACCGGCATTATTTACTAGTACATCAAGCCTATCTTCGTTATTGTCAATCTCTTCAGCAAATCGTCTAATAGACTGGAAACTCGCCAGGTTGAGTTGCATAAATTGGACCTCGTGGTTGTTGGTGACTTGTATTATTTCTTGCTGGGCTTGAATTCCTTTATCTTTGTTACGACAAGCTAGGATAACACGAGCACCTCGACTTGCTAGGTCTTCTGCTGTTGCTTTCCCAATTCCTGTATTGGCGCCTGAATGATATAAAACAAAATAAACCAAGGCAGTTAAGGTTAGCACCTATTTTAAACTGTTGCAATTTGGTAATCTTGCGAATGATAGTCAGCTTTGACAAAAATTGCATTGATCATTTCATAGCGAGTGTGTAGAATTCAAATAGTACAGATTTATTATACTTGTAGGTCCTTTGGTTCTTGAGTTATGTTGTAAAGAGGGCTGAAACAACAACATTTTGTAAACGTACATAACTCATTAATATTCAAGCAAGTTTTTAAAAGCTCTTTTCAGAGCCACCAAACCTTTAAAATTAGCAGATAGGCGAGATCTGCTTGTTTCCGTAGACAAGGGGCAGTCTTCAATGAACGGCTCTTTTCAGAGCCATCAGTAGGCAAGTGGTGGTCTACATGTCTCATTCTTAGGTACTTTGTCCTGAAGAAGTCAGAGCTAATCCTGACGAAAGCTTGACAGTTCTAAACTTGTCCGACGGCGAACCCGCTAAAAACCCACTAATTGTTATGAATTCCCGTCGTAAAAGCCTATCCCACAACAACTTTTCAAAGTATATGATTTGTAGAATGAGCTGCCTCCCCATTTTAATGTGTCAAAAAGTCTTTACCCCCTTTACACCCCGGCTTTACACATGCACATAATTTAAAACCATAAGGTTTACATGGTCTAAACATATGCGAGCGCAGTGAGCATGAAATTTTGCAAAGACTCGAAGGCTTTTTCCTATCAAATATCATATCAGTCATTTCACGACTAGCGACTCGCGAGGAAACTTTTTTCAGTGTCACCTCAGGCTTTCAAAATTCAAGTATCTACCACTGGGAAACTGGTCGTCTCGTGACCAAATCCTCATTTTGTCACGTGTCATCCAAATTACAAACCACAGGGAGTGAAGGAAGTAATCAAAAGACTTGAAAGAATGTAAAAGTTATCAACACTGCTTACACAGATCGCAAGGTACTATACTCCCTATCCAGAAAAAACTATAAATATTCCCGGAAAATATTGTCCCGTTTTGCCATTCATTCATTCATTCATTCATTCATTCATATTTTATTTCCATAAAAATAAAAGACATTACATAAAAGATAATATATATAAACACGGTACATATGGAGGAAAAGGCTGGAAGACCAAAAAGGTCTGAAAGTTAGCCTTTCCCTGAAATCAAATGAAGTTAACAAAATAAATCAACATCACATAACATAACCAAAAGACAAGGGAAGGGGGGTGCTCACGGAAAAGATTAATTATATTTAGAGATCAGTTTTGTTTTAGATTTTTATCTAAAGAATTCCAAAGAATGGGACCTCTTGTACGTATCGAATGATCAGAAAAGACTTTCTTATTTTTGGTTAGATTTAGGTCATTTACATTAATGGAACATAGCTAAATCCTAGTTAGGCCACCTTAAACCCGAGTCTCAAAGTTGCCGCGCGCGTTAGAAATTCATTTTTTTTAAACAAAAAAGGCGAAAATTCCTATTTGATTTCAAGTTTTTAACAAGTTTTTCAAGTTTTCGACACAGGGAAGAATTATTTTGTATTTATTTATCTTAAGCCAAGGGCTGGGGTATGAACGTTTGGACAGTATTTATTTTGGGACATCAGAGCACATCAGACATATCGAATTGCATTCTGAATACGAAGAATGTCATTCTGATATCAAATAATTTTGATTTTTGAAATTCGCAATTTAATACACATTTTATGGCAAATCATTAAAATTGATATTTTTGATATTTAACAGTACTTGAAGTAAACTTTATAAATCTGATGATTTATACTTAAAGTGTATGTAGGTGGGATGAAAAGCCGACGATCAATGGAAAATTTTGACCTTTCGTATTGAAGATATGGATTTTTTTCCCCAAAACACCAAAAAAAATTAGGTCTTTTGGGGAAAAAAATCCATATCTTCAATATGAAAGGCCAAAATTTTCAATTGACCGTCGGCTTTTCCTCCCTGCTACATACACTTATATTAAGGGATCTAAAATGAGCGTTTATTGGGTTTCGACAGTATTTTTGTGGGACATGAGAGCACCTCAGACCTATCGAATTGCATTCTGAATACGAAGCATGTCTTTCTGATATCAAATAATTTTCATTTTTGAAAATCACAATATAATACAAATTGTATGACAAATTATAAAAATTTGATATTTTTCAAATTTTTGATATATAACAATCCTCGAAGTAAATTATATAAATCTAATGATATATTCTTAAAGTGTATGTAGCAGGAAGGAAAAGCCGACGGTCAATTGAAAATTTGACCTTTCATATTGAAGATATGGATTTTTTCCCAAAAAGACCTAATTTTTTTTGGTGTTTTGGGAAAAAAATCCATATCTTCAATACGAAAGGTCAAAATTTTTAATTGATCGTCGGCTTTTCATCCCACCTACATACACTTTAAGTATAAATCATCAGATTCATAAAGTTTACTTCAAGTACTGTTAAATATCAAAAATATCAATTTTTAATGATTTGCCATAAAATGTGTATTAAATTGGGAATTTCAAAAATCAAAATTATTTGATATCAGAATGACATTCTTCGTATTCAGAGTGCAATTCGATATGTCTGATGTGCTCTGATGTCCCAAAATAAATACTGTCCAAACGTTCATACCCCAGCCCTTAACGTAGATCAGATAATAACAGCGTAATAATCAAAGAGGGCGGCATTATAGCAAAACGGTGCATTGCAGCGGGCTGCATCGCAGTGCAGTCGACGATAATATCATATGCTGCCCTCTATAGGTAAAGCATTGATCCCTTGTTCTCTAATTAAAATAAAAATTCCTTCAAAAAAGGAATGGGGCGCCCAATGTGAGCTTGGACGTGATATGGTGAATTCCATGGCATGGCAGTGGCGTAGATTTCTTTTCGCCATTGGGGGGATGGGGTTAGAAAAATTTCTTGAAGTCAGCACCTTTTGGCGAAAAAATAAGGTTATGGTACAAATGCGCGCGAACCGCGCGAAAAATTTTGCAATATTAAAGCTAAACTGGTGAAATATTGTACAAAAGTTGAATAAATTCGCGCGGAGCGCGAAAAAATTTAGCACTTTTAGGTTGAAATGGCCAAATATGGGGTTAATTTGATTGGAAACCCATATACAGGCGTCAACATTGGGGGGATGATTGTATGGAGCATCCTCCCTGGCAAAATATTGGAGGGGATAAATCCCCCCCGGGATCTACGCCTATGTGGCATGGTGTTTAGATTTGATATTATAATGATTTTTTCTAGGGAAGAGTAGAAGATGATCATATGCAAATGTGTTTGATTGGGGAAGGTGTATCACAGGACCGTTTTGGATGAAATAAATTGAATTGGAATGAAGCTGTCGTGTCAATTTGCGATTATGTGGGGTGGGGAGTTCTGTTTTTGGGGCATATTGTAGTGATGATATTGCTTTGGATATTGAATATTGTTGAATTTCGTTATGCATGGGGTATATGATGGATAGTATAGAAGACATAAGTAAGTAAGCTCCCTGGCAAAATATTGGGGGTATCCCCACCCTGGATCTACGCCTATGTTGACCAAAAGAAGAGTTTTTATGAATGTATAATGTCTGTGATACATATACATCATCTACTTGCTAATACACTGAAAATCTAATAGAGATGAAGGATAAAAAACAATTACAGAACATTCATTCTTCATAAAAGTAGCTATGGGTATACAATGTTTACAAGATAAGAACGTTAATGTTTTGTACATGAACGTAACATCTTTAAATACATAGTTGTTAACACACTGAAAATCTGACTAGAGATTTACAATTTGATGATATCCAAAAGAATACTTAGCATTGAAGAATTTTAAAAAGTTACAGAACTTTCATTTGTTAACATACACGTAGCAACAAATTGAAAATACAAACGTAACGTTTTGTTCATAAACGTAACATCATCGACACATCTAGGATCCGCATAATTTGTTGATTAATGTCATAAACAGTCACAAAAGATTTATGGTCTGATCATTTTATCATTGTAAGGGGGACCAGATATTGCATTTGGAAGAACCAGGCTTTTCAATAACTATCAAAACTGCTGGGTACCAAACTTTTTGGGCGAGAAATGCGCAGCATTTCTCGTCCATTTGCGATGGGTTTTGGCCTACTTATTCCTCACAGCGTTGCAGAAAATAATCGTGCTGTCTATATAATCAGGAAACTACAGAGGCGATAGTGTACATTTAAATTTGTCATTACTACTTCATGTTGATATTCAAACAGTGCTATAAAGTTGTTTTGCCAAGGAATGTGTTTGTATTAAAAGAAATAATTGTTTTACAACTTGGATGAACTAGAATTACTTTTATGCAAATCCGAAAATTGCAACAAGATATTTCCATTACTTTAAGATTTAGCGGTATTGCCAGATTATACGTACAGTTGGGCTACATTAATAGCCTCATTATAGTTTTATTAATACTGGCAAAATACTTGCTTGTATGTGCTTGCTGTTCTATATAGCGTATAAAATCTGTTAATGATACTATAAGCACACAGTCAATTAATTTATGTAAACATGTCTTTTTTTGAGATCGCATGCAAACATTATCTTATTTACATAATGGTTTTGACCTCGAGTCATGAGTGGTGATTCATTGTTTAGGCCAAGTAAAATAAATAACGTGTATATCGTCCCCGCTCTCTCCGATTTTTGGAGATTTTCAAATATTTAATTATTTTTCCTATTTGCTTCCTTACTTTGTTTATAAAATTCTTGTGATGAAATGACATGTTTAGAAGTTCTTGGTTATCATTTATAAACACATTGCAAAAACTTTCTTCAAGCTAGGGGTAGGGCTTTGGGGAAATAACAAAAATATTAGGGGGCCTCCCCGATTTTATGATGTGTTGACAAACATTTGCCATTGCAATTTTACACAGAAATGAATGGTAAAAAAATAACACAATAACAAATAATAAGGACCTCCCTCACCAATTTTTGAAAAAGTCCGTACGATATACATTTTTTACTTGGCCTTAATTGGCATACTCCTCTAAATATTTTACCGCAAAGTCCTATGGTGGAGGGCTATTTTGTTATGTAGTCCTACAAAGGTGGGTGACTAAAAAGTAGCCTGTTGGTACATGTTTTACCGTACAGTCCTATGGTGTGGGTTTTTTTTATTTTGTTGTCCTAATTCGATTGCTCTCCTTGGTCTCTTCGTTATTTATATAACTTCAAACACAAACCTTCTTGACGCACCATTAGATTCTCAGGGTGGGGGTAGGAAGTTTTTCAAAAAACAACAACTTCACCACTTCATGAGCAAAAAAACAACTTTCCCCACCAACTCTAAAAAAACCCCTTTCGTCCCTTAGTTTAATTCTTTCAATCAAAATTCCACTCCTCTGCTAATGATGACAAGTGATAATCGAAGTAATAATGCATTAGGCCAAATACAAAAATAAACATGTTTCACGTCCCCTCCCTCCTTTTTGGAGGTTTCTTCAATTATATTTTTATATTTTGCAATTCAGTTATAACTTAAAAATTATGTCTGGGGAGTTGAGATGCTTTCTATAGCCTTCTCAATATACAGGAAACAATTTGGAAGGTTTTGAGATCATTAGAGGGGCCTACCCCTCAGAACAACAAATAAAAAGAGGCCTCCTCCTTTTTGCAGGCATTATTGTGCACGCTAAAATAGCTCTAAATATGGGTATTTACATCGATTCTGCGATACAAAATAAAAAGGCCCCTCCTCCTTTTTTTTCAAAAACCTGGACGTGAAACATGTTTTTTATTTTACTTGGACTTATCAATATGGAACTACACCTTTATCTTGACAATTCATTTGCTCGCCCTATTCCTTTTAAAGGAATTTTTATTGATACAGCTTGTATACGGCCGTGTGTCCTGAACTCGCCACCCTTAGCGTTACATGACAAATATTATGATTTTTTACACCAACCGGGTTTCTAATTAGATTATCTCGACAATGATCAACTCTAAACGAGCAAAAGTATATATTTTGGAAAGCTGAAGGCATAAGCAATTCCAATATATACATTTCAACTCATTATACAGGGTGACCTGCAAGTTATACAGGTTGGAATAAAAAAGATTTTGATTAAAAATGGGTCACTCAATGCATTGCTTATTACCAACTTACAGTAATAAACTGGAAGTAAACAACATTCATTTGGTTAGAGGATATGGAGGGCCAACTGACTTTGGAAGAAACCAAAATCACAGCTGTTTGGTAATCTAGGAATATAGGGTGTCCCAAAGTATGTTAGATTTTTTTACAATTCAACATATTTTGAACCTAAACATTTTCCCCTAACCCATACAGAAAAAAAATATGTCCATATTTAGATTCGTCGTCAAATTTC